>NW_016825505.1:0-6460 GCF_001698545.2 Rhinopithecus bieti | reverse complement strand
CTCCTTTAGCTCTGAGAAGTTTGATGGACTGAAGCCTTCTTCTCTCATCTTGTAAATATATGGAACGCTTCTCGAATTTGTGTGTCATCCTTGCGCAGGGGCCATGCTAATCTTCTCTGTATCATTCCAATTTTAGTATATGTGCTACCGAAGCGAGCACAGGCCTCTGGCTGTCTTTCTTGAATGGGAATTGTGTTTTCAGTGAACTATGTGGGAAAGTGGGCTCTTAAGCCCCGTGCAGTCAACATAGTATAGGCAATAGCAATAGCAGTACGAGATGAACTTCTGGTCCCCAAGCACTATGTGTTCATGTTGGCAGTGGTCGTGATGGGCGTTTTGGGCCAGCAACCAATGCTTGCAAGCAGAAACCAGTTGAAGTGGTAGTTTCAGGGAGTTTAGGCCAAATATCAGCTCCCTAGGAAGAGTGCTCAGGTGCCTCAAGTGGTAGATGGGGTGGTGCAATCTGCAGGACCCCTAACCATGCATTCTCTGAGGCAAAGGCAAAGCTGGACCTGTGGGCTTGCACTTATGTCCGTTAATGGTGAGTGTAGGAACCAACTTTGACAGGCTAGGGTGGGGAGATGCTCAGGTCCCTGGAAGAGTGCTCAGTTGAGAGACAGCACCTGTCACATTGATGTCCTGCAACAGAGAGAGTGGGTCTCATTCCAAAAGCTGCAGCCCTGGTCAGTGGAAGAGGGATGTGCATCCCTACCATGCCTCAGTCCCACAAAGGCTTGCTCCCCATTTCTGGCTGTGGCAGAAGATTCAACTGACCCATCAGACCTGGAAGTCCATAACTAGCCTGAAACTCAGCCCTGGACCATAGGAACTCCTGCCAAACTTGAGATCAAGGCTTCATGGCAAATTGCAAGCTGCTCAAGTCCCAAGAGTTGTTCTCTCTTCCCAACACCAGTGAACACAGCATCTTCTCAGTCCTGGGTATGGGAGCCCACTGCATGCTTACATGCCAGTTCCCCAAGCAACAGCCTGAGTTTTCTTAATGCCTAGGAGTGATGCTGCTGTGTACCAGGACAATTTATAGTCCATTAAAACCTAAGATCAAAAACGATATCTTGCTATAGCCACTTATGTTTCAGAAAAGGTAAGGGGCCCTAGACGAGCTCTTTCTCTAGAGGAGTTCCTTTTCACAGTCTCCCAGGAGTTCCTCAAGTTAGATTCAGGATTTGTTAAAGTAAAAGTGCATTGTCATGGTCTGGACTGTATGATTCTCCAGGGAGAAAGTGGGCCACAGAAAGGCTCTCACTCACCCTCTCCTTGCATGGGGAAGTCACACGCAGCTCCTGGCCAGTCCTGCTTAAGAAAACTGCCTCTTTTCCAACTCCTTTCTAGTTTATGGTGTTTCCTTTTACTTTTTAATTCAACTCCCATGTTCTCTCCTGGATACTGTATTCAAAGTGTGATTGTCTACATACTATTTTTGTTCTTCAAAATGGATTTCACATGCATAAAATGTTTCTAGTCAGTCATCTTGAAAAAAAAACTTAAGAGCATGGCTGTTGCAGATGAGCAAAGAGGCACATGGAAGCCTGCTAGTACTCAGAGGACTCTGTGACTCAAGTTACAGGAATTTCATGAAGTATCTACAATAAAGTCAAAAAACCTTATTATACTTCAGAAAGACTACATGCAAATGTATAGGTTCAGGGTGGCTGACTATAAGCAGTAAGAGTGTGCTGCTCTCTTGAAGAGAAAACAAATGGTGAGTAAAAATTGACTCTTCAAGTAAATCTTATAAGAAACCATTTCAAGAACCATCAAAGGATCAAGGGGACACAAAGAGGACAGAGAAGAGTAAACCTGGGGCACTGCACACACCTGGGTTTGACTCACAGCCAGAAGGAGCTCCCTTACACTGTGAAAGGGTGAGAGAGTAAGAGCCTTTGAGGGATCTATACTTCCCACAGAGACTTGCACTATCCTGGGAGTAAGAGAACGTTCCTGATCCCGCCCCCTTGGCATCTAAACTGATACAGAGAGCCACGGGGAGTTTTTGCAGAAGCACTACTCAAGATCATGTGGAGCCCCACATGCCTTGAATCCCTAAGCAGCCCAGCACCAGCTGCCATAACAGAGGCAGAGGCTTCCATCAAAGTGCCAGAAAGCAGTAAGACTGCTCCACTCCTCCTTGCCAGACAAGGTTCAGCTCCTGCTTCTAGCATAGTATCCTTGACCCTGGCTTAAATCTGTGGGAAGGCACATCACTGTGTTCCCTCAGAAAATACCTAGACAGTAAACTGGGTGAATGCTCCCACTCCCACTGCTCCTGGCAAGATGGAACTTGTTGTCTTGGGCTTCCAGCACAATAGCCCCACCCCAGTCTGAACTCTGTGGGTGGACACAGCTCTGTACTCCTTCAGGAAACATCAAGATGGTGAACCAGGTAACTACACCCACCCCTGCTGCTCCTAGCCAGGCAGGACTTGCTAGCTTGCACCTCAAACACAGCAGCCTCGCCACTGCCTGAAATCTGCCAGTGGACACAGATCTGTGTTCCCTTGGGAAATACTTGGATAGTATTCATTGTGACTCTCCCCACCCCTGATACTCCTATCCAGGCAAGACTCACTGGCTTGGGCTTCCAGCATAGCACCGCCTGGACTTCCAGCAGTCCTACCACTGATTGAATGCTGTGGATGAGCACAGCTTTCTTTCTCTCAGAAAACAACCAGACAGCAGGTCATATGACCACCCCCACATGATGCTCTAAGCCAGACAAGAAATTCCACCTTTGGTAGTGACTAAGCAGGGGAGGAGCCCTTACTTTCAGAACACTGAAAAGAGTAAAACATCTGGGTTTGTGAGTGAATGAGGCAGTGGGGCATGCTTCCCTCTGCAGGTCCAATCTGGGAAGGGTATGGCCTGCCTGCCAGCTGTGACCTCTGCAGCCTGGAGCACCTAAAATAGGAAATGTAGGCACTACACTAGTGATCAGAGGATGTTCCACCAAGGCCTAGAATCAGACCCAATGAGGTCATTTCTCTCCAACCAACCACAGATAACAACTATGAACATTCAGAAATGCAAAAGAGTCAAGTTGTTGAGTAAGGGCCTATCTACCAGTCATTAACCTTACATGCTATTTACTAGATTACAGCCTAAATCAAAACATCAAAATTTTTTTTTGCCAGTATACAGTGCCTGAGAAATCCAAGGCAAAAATCCAGTCACTAATAAAGATCCTGAAAAGAGCCCTGGTCTTCTGAAAGCACACAGAATTAAAGTCAACTGACTATAATCAGGTTTCAACACAGTTAAAGGAACACCAGCCCCCTCAGAGGAGAACGAATAAGTGCAAGAATTATGAAAATGCAAACAAAACAAAACAAAACAAAACAAAACACACACAGAACATCCCCTTACCTCCAAATGAACAAACTAGCCTTTTTGACAGATACAGAACTCATTATCTGAATGGAAAGAAAACTCATCGAGATTCAGGAAAAAGTTGAAACCCAATCCCAGGAATCCAGGGAATTCATTAAAATGATCTAAGAGCTGAGAGATGAAATAGCCATGTAAAGAAAGAACCAAACAGAGCTCCTGGAATTAAACATTTCACTACAAAAAGTTCATAATACAGTAGGAAGTATTGAGAGCAGAATAGACCAAGCTGAGGAAAGATTCTTAGAGCTCAAAGACTAGTTTTCAAATCAACTCAGTCAGTCAAAATAAAGAAAACAAATAAGAACAATATACAAAATCTCCAAGAAATATGGGATTATATAAAGCAACAAAATCTATGCATCAGTGGCATGCCTGAGAGAGGAAAGAGAATAATTAACTTGGAAAATATATTTGAAAACATAGTCCATAAAAATTTTCCTAATCTTGTTGGAGAGTTTGACAGGCAAATCAAAGAAATACACAGAACTCTGGCTAGGTACTATACAAGATGACTATCCACAAGGAATGGAGCCATCAGATTCACCAAGCTTAATGGCAAAAGTAAAACCCTTAAAGGCAGCTAAGGAAAAAGGTCATGTCACTTTGAAAGAGAACTCCATCAGGATAGCAGCACACCTCTCAGCAGAAACCTTTAAAGGCAGAAGACACAGGAGTGTATTTTCAGCATCCTCAAAGAAAAGAAATTCCAACTAAGAATTTCATGTCCTGGCAAACTAAGCTTCATAAACAAAAAATAAAGTCCTTCCCAGATGAAATGTGTGATCACCAGACCAACCTTAAAAAGGGTCCTTAAAGGAGTACCAAACATAGAAACGAAAGAATGATACCTGCTACCACAAACAATTCAAGCAAACAGCCCACAGATGATATAAAGCAATTACGCAATGAATACTATAAAACAACTAGCTAACAACATGAGTACAGAATCAAAATCTCATCCATCAATACTAACCCTAAGTGTAAATGGTCTAAACGCCAAACTAAAAAGGCAACCATCTGCTGTCTTCAAGGAATTTCTCTCACATGTAACAACACCGAAAGGCTCAAAGTAAAGAGATGGAGAAAAACTTACCATGCAAATAGCAAACAAGAAAAGCAGGAGTTGCTATCTTTTATAAGATAAGACAGATTTTAAACCAGCAACAATCAGGAAAGACAAAGAAGGGCATTATATAATGATAGAGGATTCAATTTACCAAGTAGACTGAATTATCTTATATATACATGTACCCAATTTGTAGCACTCAAATTCACAAAACAAGTTCTTTTTGACCTAAGAAAAAAATTTAGCTACACAATAATAGTTGGAGATTTCAAAACCCCACTGACAGCCTTAGACAGATCTTTGAGGCAGAAAACTAACAAAGAAATGAAGGATATAACGTTAACATTTGACCAATTGTACCTAATAGACATCTGCAAAATAGTCCACCCAACAATCATGGAATATACATTTCTCTCATCCACACATGGAACATATTCTAAGATTGACCACAAGTTTGGTCATACAGCAAGTCTCAATAAATTAAAAAAAAATTAAATTATACCAAACACACTCTTAGATCAGAGTACAAAAAAATATAGAAACCAACATAAATAAAATATTTCAAAAATTCACAAATACGTGGAAATTAAATAATGTCTTCCTGAATAACTTTTGGGTTAACGACGAAATTACGGCATATGTCAAAAGATTATTATAAGTTAATGAAAATAAAAAATAACTTACCAAAATCTTTGTGATTCAGGTAATGCACTGTTAAGAGTAAAGTTTAAAATGTTAAAAGCCTGAATCAGAAAGTGAGAAAGATTTAAAATTAATGATCTGATCACACCCAAAGGAACTAGAAAGTAAATTACAATCCAAACTCAAAGCTTGCAGTAGAAAATATATAACTATAATTGGGTAGAACAAATGAAATTGGCATGCAAAAGTTCATACAAAATATCAATTTAACCAAGAGTTTCTTTTTTGAAAGAATAAAGAAGATAGACTGCTGGCTAGATTCACAAAGAAAAAAAAATAAGTCCAAATAAATGCAATCAGAAATGACAAAGATGAAATTACAACTGATCCTACAGAAATACAAAAGATACTCAGTGGTTATTATGAACACCTCTATGGACACAAAATTAGAAAATCTATGGACACAAAATTAGAAAATCTAGATAAAATGGATACATTTCTTAAAACACACAACCTCTGAAGATTGAACCAGGAAAAAAGAGAAACCTTGAAAAGACAAATAAGCTTTGAAATTAATTCAATAATTTAAAAAAACCTACCAATGCAAAAAAGCCATCGACCAGATGGATTCAGAGCTGAAGTTTATCAGAAGTGCAAGAAAGAAAGAAAGAAAGAAAGAGAGAGAGAGAGAGAGAAAGAAAGAAAGAAAGAAAGAAAGAAAGAAAGAAAGAAAGAAAGAAAGAAAGAAAGAAAGAAAGAGAAAGGAAGGAAGGAAGGAAGAAAGAAAGGAAAGAAAGAGAAAAGAAAAGAAGAGAGAGAGAAAGAAAGAAAGAGAGAGAGTCCTTGAAAGAAAAGAAAGAAAAGAAAGAAAAAGGAAAGAAAAGAAAAGAAGAGAAAGAGAGAGAAAGAAAGAGAGAAAGAGAGAAAGAAAGAAAGAAAAGAAAGAAAGAGAAAGAAAAGAAAGAAAGAGAAAGAAAAGAAAGAGGAAAACCTGGTACCAATACTACTGAAACTATTGCACGCCCCCCCCCAAAAAAAAATTGAGGCCGGGCACGGTGGCTCACGCCTGTAATCCCAGCACTTTGGGAGGCCGAGGTGGGCGGATCACGAGGTCGGGAGATGGAGACTATCCTAGCTAACATGGTGAAACCCCGTCTCTACTAAAAATACAAAAAAATTAGCTGGGCATGGTGGTGGGCGCCGGTTGTTCCAGCTACTCAGGAGGCTGAGGCAGGAGAATGGCGTGAACTCGAGAGCTGGAGGTTGCAGTGAGCTGAGATCTTGCCACTGCACTCCAACCTGGGCGACAGAGACAGACTCCGTCTCAAAAAAAAAAAAACAAAAAAC
>NW_016825504.1:0-954 GCF_001698545.2 Rhinopithecus bieti | reverse complement strand
TTCCTTCCTTCCTTCCTTCCTTCCTTCCTTCCTTCTTGCCAATTAATGCTTGTGTTGACCTGAAAGGAAGAAGCTGAGGCAAAATTACTATAGAGAGTTTATTGGGGTCAAGGTTGAGAACTGCAGCCTGGGACACACTTTCAAGTTGCCTTGGGGAGTGCTCCCAAGAACAAAAAGAGAGCCTCAAATTTTTAAAGAATATAAGACGAATCAGGAGAGGGGGCAATTACAAAGTTGATCATTAGGAATTCTCATTGGTTTACAGAAATGACAGTGGTTTGTGATTGGCTAGACTTTGTTGAACTATAGGGTGTATGGCATTTTATGGCTAATTGGCATCAGTTAGTCTAGAGTCTGCATAGCAAGAGACTTCAAGAGATCATTATTTAGCTTGAGAAGGAGTGAGATGTGACTACAGTTACATCCCAGTGCCTCTCTGGGCCTGATAATGTAAAGGGGTTCAGATTTCTCTGATAAAAAATTTATCTTTTTTCAGTGGCTCTCGCCTGTAATCCCAACGCTTTGGGAGCCCAAGGCAGGCAGATTGTTTGAACTCAGGAGTTCGAGACCAGCCTGGGCAACACGTCAAGACCCCACTGCTACGAAATGAGAAATTAGCTGGGTGTGGTATCATGCACCTGTGGTCCCAGGTACTGGAGAGATTGAGGTGAGAGGATCAATCACTTGAGCCCAGGGGGTTGAGGCTGCAGTGAGTCGTGTTTGCACTGACCTGGGTGACAGAGCAAGACTGTCTCAAAACAAACAAACAAACAAAACCTTTCCTTTTCCCTCCACACTTGGTAAGAATGGTTTTTCACCTGCTTATCTACAAATTCCGTGACATTCTCAGGAAAAGTGAATTACAAGCCCAACGCAAAACTGCAAAGAGGGCAGGGTTTGTCTGGAGGCTCCTTCCCCCACTTTCTTTTTTTTTTTTTTTTTTCTGACTCATAA
>NW_016825503.1:0-427 GCF_001698545.2 Rhinopithecus bieti | reverse complement strand
TGGTGATGATGGTGATGAAGATGATGGTGATGATGGTGGTGGTGGTGATGATGGTGATGAAGATGATGGTGATGATGGTGGTGGTGGTGATGATGGTGATGAAGATGGTGGTGGTGGTGATGATGGTGATGAAGATGATGGTGATGAAGATGGTGGTGGTGATGATGGTGATGAAGATGGTGATGGTGATGATGGTGTTGATAGTGATGGTGATGATGATGATGGTGGTGGTGATGATGGTGATGAAGATGATGGTGACGGTGATGATGGTGGTGGTGGTGATGATGGTGATGATGGTGATGAAGATGATGGTGATGATGGTGGTGGTGGTGATGATGGTGATGATGGTGATGAAGATGATGGTGATGATGATGGTGGTGGTGGTGATGATGGTGATGAAGATGATGGTGATGATGGTGGTGGTGAT
>NW_016825502.1:0-719 GCF_001698545.2 Rhinopithecus bieti | reverse complement strand
TCTTCCAGTTGATCAAATCAGCTACTGAAGCTTGTGCATTCATCATGTAGTTCTTGTGCCATGGTATTCGGCTCCATCAGGTCATTTAAGGACTTCTCTACACTGGTGATTCTAGTTAGCCATTCGTCTAATCTTTTTTCAAGGTTTTAGCTTCTTTGTGATATGTTTGAACCTCCTCCTTTAGCTCAGAGAAGTTTGATAATCTGAAGCCTTCTTCTCTCAACTCGTCAAAGTCATTCTCTGTCCAGCTTTGTTCCATTGCTGGCAAGGCGCTGCATTCCTTTGGAAGGGGAGAGGTGCTCTGAATTTTTAGAACTTTCAGCTTTTCTGCTCTGTTTTTTCCCATCTTTGTGGTCTTATCTACCTTTGGTCTTTGATGATGGTGATGTACAAATGGGGTTTTGGTGTGGATGTCCTTTCTGTTTGTTAGTTTTCCTTCTAACAGTCAGCACCCTCAGTTGCAGGTCTGTTGGAGTTTGCTGGGGTCCACTCCAGATCCTGTCTGCCTGGGTATCAGCAGCAGAGGCTGCGGAACAGCGAATATTGCTGAAGAGCAAATGTTGCTGCTTGATCGTTCCTCTGGAAGCTTCGTCTCAGAGGGGTACCTGGCCGTGTAAGATGTCAGTCTGCCCCTAATGGGGGGTGCCTCCCAGTTAGGCTACTCAGGGGTCAGGAACCCACTTGAGGAGGCAGTCTATCCATTCTCAGATCTCAAACTC
>NW_016825501.1:0-910 GCF_001698545.2 Rhinopithecus bieti | reverse complement strand
TCTATTATTTTATTTTTTTATTTTGAGATGGATAGAGTCTTGCTCTTTCCCCCAGTTGGAATGCAGTGGCATGATCTTGGCTCACTGTAACTTCTGCCTCCCAGGTTCAAGCCATTCTTCTGCCTCAACCTCTGGAGTAGCTGGGATTACAGGCATGTGCCACCTCACCTTGGTAATTTTTTTGTATTTTTAGTAGAGATAGGGTTTCACCATGTTGTACACGCTGGTTTCAAACCCTGGACCTTAAGTGATCCGCCCATCTTGGCCTCCCGAAGTGTTGGGATTACAGGTGTAAGCCATCGTGCCTGGCCAACAACTATTATTTTTTCATTTTTTGATTATGAAGATTCTTGCAGGAGTAAAATGGCATCACATTGTGGTTTTGATTTGCATTTCCCTGATCATTAGTGAAACAGAGCATTTTTTCATGTTTGTTAGCCATTTGTTTATCTTGTTTTGAGAATTGTTTATTCATGTACTGAGCCCACTTTTTGATGGGATTGTTTGCCAATTTGTTTTGAGTTTCTTGTAGTTTCTGGATATTGGTTATCTTTTAGATGTATAGATTGTGAAGATTTTTCTTTCACTCTGTGGGTTATATGTTTAGTCCGCTGACTGTTGCTTTGCTGTGCAGAAGCTCTTCAGTTTTAATTAGTCTCACCTATTTATTTTTGCTTTTGTTGCATTTGCTTTTGGGTTCTTGATCATGAACTTTTTGCCTAAGCCAATGTCCAGAATGGTTTTCCAATGTCATCTTCTAGAATTTTTATAGTTTCAGGTCTTAGATTTAAGTCCTTGATTTTCTTGGGTTGATTTTGTATGAGGTGAGAGATGGGGATCCAGTTTTATTCTACATTCGGCTTGCCAATTATTTCAGCACCATTTGTTGGATAAGGTGTCCTTTACCCAT
>NW_016825500.1:0-2845 GCF_001698545.2 Rhinopithecus bieti | reverse complement strand
GGTGCGGGGAACTGGGGCTGGGGAGAGGGGCACTCAGGGCAGGAGTTTCTGCCCCAAGAAGTGGGGAGGAGCCGCAGCTGAACCCAGAGTGCCCAGGAGGGACCGTGGAAGTGGAAAAGGAACGGATCATTTCTGGAGGCATTTTCCAGAGCAAGTCAGGACACCCCCACCGCCTCAGTCCTGCCTGCCACTCTACAGACACAGGACGGTGCCACCCTTATGATGATCTCAGCCCAAGGGGCCCCCAAGAGAGCAGGGAGCCGTGCTCCTAGCATCTGAAGCGTCCCCTCTCAGGATCCTGGCCTGAGGTGCTGGTCTGCAAGGTGCTGGTCTGGGGCTCGCAACCCAGAAACAGGGACAGCCACCAGGGTCACATCCTCAGGATGATACTCAGGGTCCTTCCACCTCTTTCATCTGTCCCTCATTAACCACCTCCCATTCACCCATCCCCGGGCCTCGAAGTGTGGGTGTCTCCCCAAAGCATGAGCTGCTCATGCTCTCCAGCTGTGCTGGGCCCCTCCCAGCTCCCAAGTCGGGATGCATCCAGGGCAGCCGAGGACCTGATGGGATCTCCTGGGGTGCGAGGGTGGGGAATGGGGGCGAGGGCTCCCAGGCATCCCTGCGAGAGGGGGCTCCATCCCGTCCCTCGGGCGGGCAGCTCCTGGGGTTTGGTTGGCCCCAAGCAAACCACTCAGGAGCCAGGTGCCCGAAATCTTTGCCAAGTTTCCCTTTTTGGAGCCCAGAGGAGCCAGCCTGTGCCAGTAGTTCCCATGGAGACGAAGCCCTGGGATGCCTCCCTCCTTCGCAGCCTGCACAATTGTGCTTGCATGCCCTTTTTCTTTTTTTTCTTTTTTTTTTTGAGCCAACCAATTAGCTCCAACTTTAAGATCCTCAGGGGAAGAAAATAGCCCGGAGTTGTCAACCCACCGAGGCAAGGAGGAGGTTTCCAGAGGGGAGGCGGCAGCCCAGGTGTCTGGCCCTGTCCAGCTCCCCCGTGCCCCACCCACACTGCACCCTGGGAAGTGGGGGAGGGAGGGAGGCCCCTTCACGGCTGTCAGCTCAGGGCCAGCATCCTGGGACCTCATCTGCTTTTTTTTTGAGACAGGGTCTCACTCTGTCACCCAGGCTGCAGTACAGTGGTGTGATCATGGCTCACTGCAGCCTTCACCTGCCAGGCTCAAGCACTCCTCCTATTTCAGTCTCCTAAGCAGCTGGGACTACAAGGTACATGCCACCATGCACGGCTAATTTTTATGTTTTTTTGTAGAGTTGGAGTCTCACTATGGTGCCCAGGCTGGTCTCCAAGTCTTGGGCTCAGATGATTCACCTGCCTCTGCCTCTCAAAGTGCTGGAGTTCCAGGCGTGAGCCACCGTGCCCAGCCCCATCCTCCCTTCACCGCCTGGGACAGTCCTGCGCTTCTGACTCTGAGCAAGCCTCCGCAAGCAGGGACTCATCGAGCATTTTGAGTCCTCATAGTGGCCTTGGGAGAAAAGCGTCATTATCTCCCTCTACAGATGATAACGGTGAGACCCAGAAAAGCTAAAGGACTTGCCCAAGTCACAGGCTAGGGAGTGGTAACGCCAGGGCCCAAAGCCTGTTGCCTGCTTCCCGGAGTGAGCACCATGGGTGCTGAGATCCCGCTGGTGGCTCTATGCCCACAGCTTACACAGCAGCTTGGAAAATTGGTGACCGCACTGCCATGATGGGCTGGTCTTCCCGATGGCCTGGCCGGAGGAGTCAGGAGCAGAGGAGCCCACTCGTCACAGCAGCACCCCCGAGAGTCGCTCACCCTTGCTTGGCACCCTCACCGACATCCCACACTCAGATGCGCTGTCCCTGGAGTTCACAGGTGTGACACCGCAGGCCTGGGACAACTGCCCTGCCCTGCTGGGCCCACCAGTTGCTCGGGCCTTGTGAACCTCCCACTGCAGCTAGTACCCAGGTGGGCACCCCTGGTAAAATGCAGAAGTGGAGTGTGTGTGCCCCCTGCCGCCACACCCCGCTTCCTCAGTGGCCTGTCCAGGGCCCCAGGCACTCCCAGCTGGGCCCCTCCCCTGGGCCTGTGGGGAACACTGGAATGAGAAGGGGAGGAGAAGGGGGTCTGGGACTCCTACGTGGGCTCAGAGGCGGCCCTGGTGTGGGCACACGGGCATCTGCAGGCTTCCCAGAGACGGCCTTGGTAATTCCCGGTGTTCTCTGTGGTGTGTCCGACCCGCAGCGGGTTAAGGAGGCTCCAGAGGACTTCGTCTTGTCCGCTAGGAACGCTTCAGCCCTGCGTTTCCCGCTGTGGCTTCCTCACATAGGGGCTGTGGGGAGACACCGAGGCTGGGGGGAGTTTGGAGGTGAGAAAGGAAGGGATGATTTCAAGCCCGGAAGAAGGTCAGGTTTCCTCTCCTCGTCACAGTGTTTCAGGAGGCCGTCGTAGGCTGCTCCAGCTGATCAGGGCCCTCACTCTCATCCTCCCCAGGCGAGCGGCTCATGGTGCCCCCGCCCACAGACCTTGTTGCTCGTGATCCCGCATTCCAGGCCCAAATTCACGTCCCTCCTCCCCAGGCCCCCAAACCCAGCTCCGTGGAGCCCCAACCCAGGGCTCTTTTCCTTAGGCCCTATTTTTTGTTGGGCCCTGGCTGAGGGGTACAAGGCGGGGGAGAGAGAGAGAGAGAAGCCTGGCCGGCTGGGAGCATCTTGGTAAGAAAATACAAATGGTCCTCATCACTTCACATCTCACAACACAGGCTCAGCCCCCATTCAGGCCCATGTCATCGTCAACTCTCCTGCTCCCCACCCAGCTCAGGCCTGGGGTGGCGGCCTGGGGCGGGCGGCAGGGGTGGCGGCCTGGGGCGG
>NW_016825499.1:0-788 GCF_001698545.2 Rhinopithecus bieti | reverse complement strand
AAAAAAAAACAAAGAACATTTTTTTGGATTTGACAAATAAGTAGTTGGTGATCTTTGACCCTGGTAGGAATATATTCAGTGCAATAGTGAGAGCGGAACTCAGTTATTTGGATTGCTGAGAGGTGTGGAAAAAGACCGCTGCTATGAATACTTCCATCTAGGAAAACGACAGCACATTGTGGACATGGCATCTGATCTTTTCCTAACTCCCTTATCTCCTCATAGGAGAGCCAGGATTTGGATCATTGTCCTTGATGATACTTTTGAGTGTGTAGCATGACGACATGAAGCAGGGTGTGGTCACTAGAAGTTGTGGGCTGCCTTGGCCGGGTGCGGTGACTCACACCTGTAATCCCAGCACTTTGGGAGGCTGAGGCGAGCGGATCACAAGGTCGGGAGATTGAGACCATCCTGGCTAACACGGTGAAACCTGTCTCTACTAAAAATATAAAACATGGTGACTCGTGCCTATAGTCTGAGCTACTCGGGAGGCTGAGGCAGGAGAATTGCTTGAACCCGGGAGGCGGAAGTTGCAGTGAGCCAAGATCGTGCTACTGCACTCCAGCCTGTGCGACAGAACGAGACTCAAAAGAAAAAGAAGTTGTGGGCTGCCTTAAATTTTTTTTCTGGAGTTAAGTGGAGTAAAAATAAATAGAAATATAATTAATAGACAGTCCTTAGCCCCAAAGGCCTTAGAATATTCTCAGGAGAATTTTAAATCCAGTGTACTATACTTTTTAGTTTCTCCTGGACCTTAATGGGGTTTCCCTTGTGTTTTTTTTTTTTTT
>NW_016825498.1:0-458 GCF_001698545.2 Rhinopithecus bieti | reverse complement strand
GCGCCCTCGCCGCCGCCCGTAAGTGAGCCCGCGTCGCCCTACTGCCCACGCCGCCCGGCCAGCTCCTCCTCCCCGCGGCCCGCCGGCCGGGCCCTCCCTGAGCCTCAGCGACCCTGATCACCAATCAATAATCAATCCCTCTAGTCCAGCAGCGCCGGCAGGCCGGGCGCGGGACACGGCGCGGCGGCCCCCTCGGCTCTCGGGGGGTGAGCCCCGGGCGGGGATGGGCAGGGGAGCCCGATTTCCTTCTCCCGCCCCCGTCCCGCCCTAGGATCGGCCCGCGCAGTGGATGGGGGGCGCGGCCCGGCTCCCAGGGGGCGAGGGGCGGGGTGGAGAGACCCTGATCATCCCAAAGTCAGGAGAGGAAACTTGAAGGAACCCCTCCCACATCGACCCCGGGACGGGCCCAGGAAAGTTTGTCCGGGGAAAAAAAATTGGGGAAGTGGCAGCGGCGGGGG
>NW_016825497.1:0-1236 GCF_001698545.2 Rhinopithecus bieti | reverse complement strand
ATATCATAAAACTACAGTAATATCTATATAAAATGAATTTAAGAATAAATAATTTTGATATCCTTATTGATTTCTCCCCACGTTTATAGACTAGTATATTTTAATTATATTAACACAAACAAAGACACATAAGTAGAACAACTTAAAGATCTCCAGCAAATCTACACAGTAGGACAATAAGGGACTCAAAAAGATTCCTCTGAGAAAAGAATATTAAGAATTTGCAACATTTTCATCTATGTGGGAAACTACTTTAGGTGCCTTTTATGGATATTACTATTGCTGGAAAATAAAAGACTTAAAGAAATATGACAATTATAGTAGGTGCTGGAATGTTAAAATTTTCTGGCACTGATTCCAGGCTCTACTTTGTTTATGGCTTTGGGAAATTTATTTAACCTCTCTGAGCTTCAGTTTCTTCCACTGAAAAAAAGAAAATAATTATGGCACTCATTTTCTAAGGTTGGTTTAAAAATTGCATGAGATAATTTATATAAAATGCTTTGCATAGTGGATGGCACTTCATAAACACTGAGTGAACATTGGCTATCTAATAATGTAAGAAGATATTTATAATCCATTTTTCTTTGATATTCAAGATGAACTTTAACGTGTTTATATCAGGCAAATAGAATTCTACCAATAATTTGATGTAATATACATTTTAAAGATAAGTCTAGCTCACTCACCCACTTACAATCATCTGAGAATTTGAACTTTTGGCCCTAACAAAAAGCATTTTACCTATAAAAATAAGAATTTATGACACCTTTTTGATACGTGTAGAGGAAAGAGTTTGCTTTTTTTCTACCAATATGATAAATGTTTCCAAGATGCAATTTCTATATAATACAGAATCATTGAAGTAATCTGTCAATTATCAGGTTATCTTGATATCAATTTGTTTTCTCTCTCTCTCATGCTCCCTCTCTCTCTCTTTCTTTCTCTCTCTCTCTCTCTCAGCTCAAATAGCATCCTCCAGGATAAACAGGTGAAGAATCACAGAGCAATTTAAAGATTATTACAAGATACATAAAACCATATATTATGAAAGGAAACACTCAAGGGAAAATACCATTTATACTCTAATAATATAGTCTAACTTTGTATCTTGATATACACAAACACTTTCTCATTTGACAGAATAATATACCTTTGTTCAGCTGAGGGTGTTTTGGAATTAATAATAAAGAATGAGGTGGTTTAGGGAATACTATGCAAGGAAATTTCTAACTT
>NW_016825495.1:0-790 GCF_001698545.2 Rhinopithecus bieti | reverse complement strand
GTGGCTGTAAATAAAAACATATTTGCAGGTTCGAGTCAACAGACTCAGAATTGAAAACTGACTTGGCCACTAGCTAGTTGTTTTGTATTCATTCTAGAGCAATTGAAGACACATTGTATTCACTCAATAAATATTCATTGATTGAATGAATGTGTTTATTCCCCCATTAGACTGTGAGACCCTTGAGGGTAAGGGTCATATTTCATTGGTCTTTGTAAATCTCACATCCAGTTCACTGCCTAAATTCTGTTAAGTACCACTGAATTTTAAATTAATTATTCTTTGGTAAGAAGCATTGATAGGGAAACCATTCACCCAATGTGAACATAATACAGAAAATACTATTGATGTAGGCACCATGTATTTTGTTGGTTGTATACCAAGCAAACTCTTGTAATCAGCTGAGAGTCTGTGAGGGCAAAGATATCTGACTCATTATCTTTGGCAATGCACAGTAGCTGGCATATTACAGTACATGTAATGATTTACTGCAGCATTTCCTAGAGATTTATCATTTGAGTGTCACTCAGGGTTTTTGCTTTATCTGTGCACAGTCTGTATGTTCATTTACTTAACATGTTTCTGTGGTATTTTTGAAATAAAAAAAAGTATCACTTGAAATGAAACATAACTCTATGATTAAAACTAAGAACAAAATAATGTTATTAAATATTTTAAATGAAATTAAGATTCAGTACAACTAGTAGTAAGCTACTAATGTGTATTGCACTAACATTTTATATACCTTCTCTCTTTCAATCCTCATGATAGCTCTTCTTTTTTTTTTTTT
>NW_016825494.1:0-414 GCF_001698545.2 Rhinopithecus bieti | reverse complement strand
CCTCACTCACCTCACTCACCTCACTCACCTCACTCACTCACCTCACTCACCTCACTCACCTCACTCACTCACCTCACTCACCTCACTCACCTCACTCACCTCCCTCACTCACCTCACTCACCTCACTCACCTCCCTCACTCACCTCACTCACCTCACTCACCTCACCTCACTCACTCACCCACCTCACTCACCTCACCTCACTCACTCACCTCACTCACTCACCTCACTCACTCACCTCACTCACTCACCTCACTCACCTCACTCACCTCACCTCACCTCACTCACTCACCTCACTCACTCACCTCACTCACCTCACCTCACTCACCTCACTCACCTCACTCACCTCACTCACTCACCTCACTCACCTCACTCACTCACCTCACTCACCTCACTCACTCACTCACTCACCTCAC
>NW_016825493.1:0-417 GCF_001698545.2 Rhinopithecus bieti | reverse complement strand
TGTTGCCCAGGCTGGAGTGCAGTGGTGCAATCTCCACTCATTGCAAGTTCCACCTCCTGGGTTCACACCATTCTCCTGCCTCAGCCTCCCGTGTAGCTGGGACTAGAGGTGCGTGCCACCACGCCTGGCTAATTTTTTGTATTTTTAGTAGAGATGGGGGTTCACTGTCTTGGCCAGGATGGTCTCAATCTCCTGACCTTGTGATCTGCCCATCTCAGCCTCCCAAAGTGCTGGGATTACAGGCATGAGCCACCGTGCCTGGCCAATATGCAATATTCTTTAAAATAGTTACCATTTATCAATTGCTTAATAATTGTATCTTACATATGTAATCTTGAACACCTGTAAGAACTGACCAAAGCAGCTATTATTATTATTATTGCTATTATTTTTGAGATGGAGTCTCACTCTGTCACC
>NW_016825492.1:0-415 GCF_001698545.2 Rhinopithecus bieti | reverse complement strand
TGTTCCATGAAAAGAATCATGTAACTCTGTGAGATGAATTCACAAAACAAAAAGCAGTTCCTCAGAAAGCTCCTTTCAATACTTTTTCTGAGGATAATTCCTTCCCGTTGAATATGCTACAAAAATAGTGTTAGCAAACTGCTTCATGAAAACAAAATTGTACTTCTGTGAGATGAATTCACCCATCACAAAGTAGTTTCTCACAAAGCATTTTTCTAGATTTTATCTGAGGATATTTCCTTTTTCACCATAGGCTTCAATGTGCTCCCAAAAAACTCCTCTCAGACACCACAAAAACAGTGATGCCAAACTGCTCAATCAACAGAAAGGTTAAAGTCTATGAAATGAATACCCACGTCACAAAACTGTTTCTCAAAAGCTTCCTTCTAGTTTTATCTGAAGCCATTTCCTTTTC
>NW_016825491.1:0-1737 GCF_001698545.2 Rhinopithecus bieti | reverse complement strand
TTATTTATTTATTTATTTATTTATTTATTTTGAGACAAGGTCTCATTCTGTTGTCCAGGCTAGATAGAGTACAGTGGCACAGTCTTGGCTCACTGCAACCTCTGCCTCCCGGTTCAAGTGATCCTCCCACTTTAGCCTCCGAAGTAGCTGGATTACAGGTGTGTGCCACCACGCCCAGCAATTTTTTTGTATTTTTAGTAGAGATGGTTTCACCATGTTTGCCAGACTGGTCTTAAACCCCTGGCCTCAAGTGATCCATCCATCCAAAGTGCTGAGACTACAGATACGAGCTACTGCACCCAACCTGTTTATTTATTTTTCAGTAGAGATGGGGTCTCACTATGTTGACCAAGCTGGTCTTGAACTCCTAGCCTTAAGCGATCCTCCCATCTTGGCCTCCCAAAGTGCTGGGAATACAGCCGTGAACCACTGTGCCCGACCTTTTTAAAAATTACTTTTTAATTAGTCAGGAATGGTGGCACATGCCTGTAATCCCAGCTACTTGGGAGGCTGAGACATGAGAATTGTTTGAACCCAGGAGGTGGATTGCAGTGAGCCAAGATCGCACTGGGTGACAGAGTGAGACTCTGTCTCAAAGAAAACCCCCCAAAAAAATAAAATTATTTTTTATTTTTGTAGAGACAGGGTCTCACTGTGTTGCCCAGGCTGGTCTTGAACTCCTGGGCTCAAGTGATCCTCCTGCCTTAGCCATTCAAAGTGTTGGGATTACAGGCATGAGGCACTGCACCCAGCTTCTTATCTCATTTCTGTGTCTTTTTTCTCAGTAAACTTAGCTAGGTGGAAGGAGTTGCCCACAGTAATTTTGGTTTGTATTTCTTCTAGCACTTCAGAAAGCAAGGATACTGCAGTTTAGACCTACTATTTTAGATTATATAGGACTCTTTGCTTGTCATCTTGTCCATCACTAGTTTTCAAATTGCCATGAGGAAAGGCTTCTTGTGGGAATAAGATTGTAACTTTTTTTTTTTTTTTTTTTTTTTGAGACAGAGTCTCGCTCTGTTGCCCAGGCTGGAGTGCAGTGGCATGATCTTGGCTCACTGCAGCCTCCGCCTCCCAGGTTGCAGTGATTCTCCTGCCTCAGCCTCCCGAGTAGCTGGGACTACACGTGCGCACCACCACGCCTGGCTAATTTTTGTATTTTTTAGTAGAGATGGGGTTTCACCATATTGGCCAGGCTGGTCTCAAGCTCCTGACCTTGTGATCTGCCTACCTCGGCCTCCCAAAGTGCTGGGATTACAGGCATGAGCCACCGCGCCCGGTGAGATTGTAATTTATTTAAAGGAGATTTAGGATTGTTTGTGGATTTCCATTTCCTTGGCATAATCACTCTGATTATTAAGGACCATTTCTCTTCTGAGCGGTATAGGCTTGTTATCTCCGTGGCTTGAATTCTACACATATTGGTGAAGATAGGTGTCGAACTTGGCTGGGAGAATGGCTGCAGATTTCCTGCAGCCTGAAAGGTAAAACACATTTCTGTGGTTATACCAGTAAAATCTAAGCCACTTTTATAATTTTGAGGTCATTTTGAAGTTAATTATGGAGTACTGTGAGACATACTGATTGAAAGGGCACAAACTCACATGGCTGCTGCATGCCCGGCAGGTAATGAAGTAGGCCATAAGACGAGGGAGTAGTGGGGATGTGGGAACATAAGAGTGAATGCATGCTAGTGTGAATCAATTTTCCAACCTTGGCACTTTCTTGTGGGGGGAT
>NW_016825490.1:0-792 GCF_001698545.2 Rhinopithecus bieti | reverse complement strand
CTGGGATTACAGGCTTGAGCCACCGCGCCCGGCCACAAATACATAGTTTATTACAGGAAAAGGATACAGCCAGGGGTCTGGAGTGGTCAGGGACAGGATCCTATTGTCCTCCTCTCTAAGAGCCGTGATAGCAGGACCCACTTTATCACTTGGACCAGGAACCACTGACATGTGCACAGAACACTTCAGAACCAGGGAGTCCAAAATGGACTCTCAGATGGGCCAGTCACACAGGCATATTTTAGCCTCAACAGTAGAGCCCTTTGAGGGAGGAACAGATGTCACACAGAGAACAGGTACAAATAATCAGTCTCACTGTTACCAATACATAATGTCGACAAGCTCAGACAAACCACTGTGAATCTCAAGACTCATGGCTACAAAACAACACCATTAACCAGTATGTTTTGTGTCTTGATAGGGGGTCAGTGTCACGCCAGAACTTCAGTAAAACAACTAGGGCTAATTCTAGACATGCTGGAATTAACCTCACAACCCACACTTCTTCCTTTCTCCTCTGTTTTTGGGTTCTGGTGTTTTAACAGTTTCTTGTGATCTGAAAAACTTTTGTAAGTCTTTTTTACAGTAATTGAAGTCCGAATGTTCGATTTGATTTTTCTTACTTTGGACATTTACTTCAAATTTACTTCAAAATTTACCTCTAAAACATCTGGACTACTTTGGAAAAACAACAAGGATTGATAACTCTGTATTCTATAGGTAGTGGCTAACATTTGTTTGTTTGAGTCGACTTCCTAATCATTAAGAAAATTACTTTAATAATTCAGTTTA
>NW_016825489.1:0-790 GCF_001698545.2 Rhinopithecus bieti | reverse complement strand
CCTTTTATTTTAAATAAATTACCTTAGTGTTTTCCGTGTAAGACTGTCTCTATTTCACACTCATTCCCGAAGCCTGTCTTCTCTGAGCATAGAATTCTGAGTTGATAATGGTTTTCCTTCAGCATTTTAAAAATGTATCACTTCCTTCCACCCTCCGTGGTCTCTCATGAGAAATTTGCAGTCACTCAGATCATTGTCCTAGAAGTACAAGTGGAGCGTCCCTTATCTGAAATGCTTGGGACCAGAAGCATTTTAGATTTCTGGTTTTTTCAGATTTTGGAATATTTGTATTATACTCACCAGTTCAGCATCCTAAATCTGAAAATTCGAAATCACAAGTGCTCCAGTGAGCACTGTGGGCGCCATATCAGTGCTCAAAAGGTTTTGGATTTTGGAGCATTTTGGATTTTTGGTCTTCAGATTTGGGATGCTCGAACTGTAATACATCTTTTATCCCTGGCTGCTTTCAGATCTTTAGCTTTAGCTTTCAGCAGTTTGATTATGGTGCATCCGAGGGTGGACTTCTTTGTGTGTGTGTCTTGTTTTGTTTTGTTTGAGACAGAATTTTGCTCTGTCACCCAGATGGAGTACAGTGGCGTGATCATAGGTCACTGCACCCTTGAACTCCTGGGCTCCAGTGATCCTCCCTCCTCAGCCTCCTGAGTAGCTGGGGCTACAGGCGTGCACCACCACACCTAGCTGATTTTTAAATTGTATGTAGAGACAGCATCTCACTATGTTGCCCAGGCTGGTTTTGAACTCCTGGCCTCAAGGGATCCTCCTGCTTCAG
>NW_016825488.1:0-1140 GCF_001698545.2 Rhinopithecus bieti | reverse complement strand
AACAACTTTTATTTGTATCATTGTATTCAAATTCTCTGTAGACTCTGCTTTCCTTTATTGCCTGCAGTAGACAATGGCCACTCCCAGTGTCCCACACTTGGTAGGCTACTGTTCCACCTAAAGTTTCTTAACAAAGAAATGCCCTAGTATTGGGATCATGGCCTCCAAGCACCATTATTTTAGTGTATGTGACATGATGTCTTACTTTATGTAGGGTGAGGTTTTTGATCCATTTGAGGGGCTTCAGTTGCTCACAGCATTGGGTGAGTTATAACCCATGCCACTATGATGTATGTGGCCTGGAGGTGGTGATTTTGATGTCTTCATTTTGGAAAGAGTGTCACTGTCACCTATATACAATACAGATTATTTTATTATTTTATTTTATTTTTGTTATTTTGGAAACAGAGCCTTGCTCTATCCCCCAGGCTGGAGTGCAGTGGCATGATCTCACCTCACTGCAACTTACGCCTCCTGGGTTCAAGCGATTCTCCTGCCTCAGTCTCCAAGTAGCTAGGATTACAGGTGCCTGATACCATGCCTGGCTAATTTTTGTATATTTTTTAGTAGAGACAGGGGTTCACCATGTTGGCCAGGCTGGTCTCAAACTCCTGACCTCAGATGACTGCCAGTCTCAGCCTCCCAAAGTGCTGGAATTATAGGCATGAACCACCATGCCTGGCCAATATAGATCTTTTTATATGCTCTTCTACACAATCACATGCTCCAAGAAACACCAAGTCCTTTTCTTCCTCTCCAGTGAGACAAAATTTTAAGAAGAAAATTTGTCTGAGGAGTCAGTCCTCCCCCAGTCCTTATTTACAGTGTCTGGCTGTCAACCTGTGGGTCTGTCTGCCAACCCTACAGGACCTCATATCCCTCCCTACTCAAATGCCTACTTCTTCCCTTCCCTTCCCTCTAACCACCAGAAAATAGGCAGAGATATACACAGTCATCAACTCCTCAAACTTGATTTTATTGTAATCATCGCCATCAGTAGTGATGATTTGTCCAATTTGGTTTCTCCATGTGTGACTAATCCTTCCCACTGTCCTGTGAAGATCCTTCAAATAAGCCTAGGTCTTCATCCTCCTGTGGGGATCCTTCAGATGAGTCTAGGTCTTTGTCCTCTTTGGAAGG
>NW_016825487.1:0-2850 GCF_001698545.2 Rhinopithecus bieti | reverse complement strand
GTGCTGGGTGTTGGAGACTGGAGCTGTTCCTATTCGGCCATCTTGCTCCGCCCCCCAACTACTATTTTTTAAAAATATATTTGATACACTAATTGAGGAGATAAAATGGCATCATGTAAAATGTTCAATAATACCAGCAAAGGCAAAAGAAAGAGGAGAAAATAAATGTAATGAACAGAAAACAGTCACAAACATGGTAGATATTAATCTAACTGGATCAGTAATCACTTTAAATGTGAATAGTCTAAATATGTTAAGTGACAGATTTTTAGAGTGGATAAAAAAACTCCAATTATATGTTACCTATTAAAACCCATTTTAAGTATAAAGAATTAGCGAATTTAAAAGAGGGGGAAGTATGTAATAATAAAAGTGTCAATTCTTTATTGCTCTTATGCACCTAACAAGAAAGCATCAAAATATATGAGGCAAAAACTGATCAATCTATAAGTAAGTCACTGCTATAAAGACTTCAGCACTTCTCTGTTAGTAATTGATAGATCAAGCCATCAGAAAATCAGTAAAGATATCAATGATTTAACATCACTATCAACTGACTTGATCTAATTGACTTTTATAGAATACTCTTTCCAGCAACTCCATTCTTCTGTAGCTCGTATGGAACATTCATAAAAATATACCATACTCTGGGTCAAAAAATATACTATAACAAACTTAAAAGAATAGAAATAAAAGTATGTTTTCAAACAGTAATGGAATCAATTAGAAATTAATTACAGAAATACAACAGGAAAGTCTCCAAATATGTAAAATTGAACAACACATTTTAAAATAATCTCTGGGTCAAAAAAAAAAAAAAAAAAAAGCTTCAAGAGAGACAGGCTGGCAAGATGGTCAAATAGGAACAGCTCCAGTCTGCAGCTCCCAGCGAGATCAACACAGAAGGTGGGTGATTTCTGCATTTCCAACTGAGGTGCCCAGTTCATCTCACTGAGACTGATTGGACAGTAGGTGAGCCGAAGCAGGATGGAGTGTTGCCTCACTTGGGAAGTTCAAGGAGTAGGGAAATTCCCTGCCCTAGCCAAAGGAAGCCTTGAGGGTCTGTGAATAGTGCACTCCATTCCAGATGCTGTGCTTTCCCCACGGTCTTCACAACCTGCAGACAGGAGATTCCCTCTGGTGCCTATGGCACCAGGGCCCTGGGTTTGAAGCACAAAAGTGGGCAGCCATTTGGACAGACACCAAGCTAGCTGTAGGAGTTTTTTTTTCATACCTCAGTGGCACCTGGAATGCCAGTGAGACAGAACCATTCACTCCCCTCGAAAGGGGGCTGAAGCCAGGGAGCCAAGTTGTCTGGCTCAACAGGTCCCACCCCCACAGAGCCCAGCAAGCTAAAATCCACTGGCTTGAAATTCTTGCTGCCAGCACAGGAGTCTGAGGTCCACCTGGGAAGCTTGAGCTTGGTGTGGGGAGGGGCATCCACCACTGCTGAGGCTTGAGAAGTGGATCTCCCAGCACAATATTCAAGCTCTGCTAAGGGTCACACTGCTAAGGGGTTCCTGACCCGCATGTCTCCTGACTCAGAGACATCTCCCAGTAGGGTCCGACAGACATCTCATACAGGAAAGCTCTGGCTGACATCCAACAGGGGGGATCCTCTGGGATGAAGCTTCCAGAAGAAGGAACAGGCAGAATCTTTGCTGTTCTGCAGCCTCTGCTGGTGATAACCAGGCAAACAGGGTCTGGAGTAGACCTCCAGCAAACTCCAGCAGACCTGCAGCAGAGGGGCCTGACTATTAGAAGGAAAACTAACAAACAGAAAGCAATAGTATCAACATCAACAAAAAGGACATCCACTCAGAGACCCCATCAAAGACCAAATGCAGATAAATCCACAAAGATGGGTAGAAAGCAGTGCAAAAAGGCTGAAAATTCCAAAAAGCAGAATGTCTCTTATCCTCCAAAGGATCACAACTCCTCACCAGCAATGGAACAGAACTAGACAAAGAACGATTTGACAAATTGACAGAAGTAGGCTTTAGAAGGTGGGTAATAACAAGCTCCCCTGAGCTTAAGGAGCATGTTCTAACCCAATGCAAGGAAGTTACGAACCTCGAAAAAAGGTTAGACAAATTGCTAACTAGAATAAGCAGTTTAGAGAAAAACATACATGACCTGATGGAGCTGAAAAACACAGCACGAGAACTTTGTGAAGCATACACAAGTATCAATAGCCAAATCAATCAAGCAGAAGAAAGGATATCAGAGATTGAAGACCAACTTAATGAAATAAAGCAAGAAGACAAAATAAGAGAAAAAAGAATAAAAAGGAATGAACAAAGCCTCCAATAAATATGGGAGTATGTGAAAAGACCAAATGCATGTTTGATTGGTGTACCTGAGAGTGACGGGGAGAATGGAACCAAGTTGGAAAACACTCTTCAGAATATTATCCAGGAGAACTTCCCCCACCCAGAAAGACAGGCCAACATTCAAATTCAGGAAATAGAGAAGACCATAAAGATACTCCTTGAGAAGAGTAACCCC
Source organism: Rhinopithecus bieti (assembly GCF_001698545.2). Lineage (NCBI taxonomy): Eukaryota > Metazoa > Chordata > Mammalia > Primates > Cercopithecidae > Rhinopithecus > Rhinopithecus bieti. Next base: position 342 of record NW_016825487.1, on the reverse strand, counting down.
AAGACACATAATCATCAGATTCACTAAGATTGAAGTGAAGGAAAAAATCTTAAGGGCAGCCAGAGAGAAAGGTTGGGTTACTGACAAAGGGAAGCCCAACAGACTAACAGCAGATCTCTCTGCAGAAACCTTACAAGCCAGAAGACAGTGGGGGCCAATATTCAAAATTCTTACAGCAAAGAATTTTCAACCCAGAATATCATATCCAACCAAACTAAGCTTCAAAAGTGAAGGAGAAATAAAATCCTTTACAGACAAACAAATGCTGAGAGATTTTGTCACTACCATGTCTGCCTTAATAAAACTCCTGAAGGAAGCACTAAACATGGAAAGAAAAAACTG
>NW_016825486.1:0-912 GCF_001698545.2 Rhinopithecus bieti | reverse complement strand
TTTTATCTCAGGATATTCAGATTTTACCACAGGCATGAATGGACTTTCAAAAGTGCCTTCACAGATTATAAACAAAGAAAGTAATCATCATGCTGAATCAAAAGAAACATTTAACTCTCTGAGATGAATTCATACATCATGAATCACTATCACAGATAGCTTCTTTTTAGTTTTTATATGGGGATATTCCTTTTTTCCCCATAGGCAGCAATGGGCTCTGAAATGTCCCTTCACAGATTCTACTAAAAGACATTTTCCAACCTGCTTAATGAAAAGAAAGGTTTAATTCTGTTAGATGAATCCATACATTATGAAGCAGTTTCACAGATAGCTTCTTTCTAGTTTTTATCTGGGGATATTCGCTTTCTCACCATTGGCCTCAATGAACTCCCAAATGTCCCTTGCCAGATTCTACAAATATGGTGTTTCCCACCTGCTGAATCACAGGAAGTTTTAACTCTGAAAGATGAATCTACACATCACAAAGCCGTTTCACAGATAGCTTCTTTCTAGTTTTTTTCTGGAGATATTCAGTTTTTCACCAAAGGCCTCAATGGACTCCCTAACGTCTTTTCACAGATTTTACACAAAGAATTTTTCTTTTTTTTTAAGTTCTAGGGTACATGTGCATAACGTGCAGGATTGTTACATGTGTATACTTGTAACATGTTGGTGTGCTGCACCCATCAACTCTTCATGACCCATCAACTCTTCATTTACATCAGGTATAACTCCCGATGTAATCCCTCCCTACTTCCCCCTCCCCTAGATAGGCCCCAGTGTGTGTGATGTTCCCCTTCCTGAGTCCAAAGAATCTCATTGTTCAGTTCCCACCTATGAGTGAGAACATACAGTGTTTGATTTTCTGTTCTTGCGAAACTTTGCTGAGAATGAAGGTTTCCAGCTGCATCC
>NW_016825485.1:0-1013 GCF_001698545.2 Rhinopithecus bieti | reverse complement strand
CTGTGTGATGAAGTCACACACCAGAAAGTAATCTGTGAGTAAGCTTCTCTCCAGTTATTATCTGAGGATATTTCCTATTTCACCGTGGTCTATTATGGGGACCGAAATCTCACTTTGCAGATTCCACCAAAAGAGTGTTAGCAAACTGCTTCCTGAGAACTATGCTGTAACTCCTTGAGAGGAATTCACAAGTCACAAAGAAGTTTCTCAGAACGCTTCTTTTACGTTTTGAACTGATGATATTTCCCTTATCAGCATAGGCTTCAATGCGATCCAAAGAAGTCCTTCTCAGTCTCCTCAAACACAGTGATAAAGGACTGCTGCATGAAACATAAGTGTAACCCTGTGAGATGAATTCACACATCACCAAGAACTTTCTAACAAAGCTTCTTTCTAGTATTCATCTGTGGATATTTCCTTTCTCCGCAAGATTCATTGCGTTCATAAGTATCCCAATGCAGATGTCCAGAAAACTGTGTTAGCAAACTGAACACTGAAGAGAAACGGGTAACTCTTCGAGTGCATTCACACATTGAAATGCAGTTTCCCAGAAGGCTTTTTTCCAGGTTTGATCTGAGGATATTTCCTTTTTCACCATAGCCGTCAATGAGCTACAAAATATCAGTTTGCAGAACACAAAATCAGAGACATATGAAACTATTCCAAGAATGGAAGTGTGGAACTCTGTGTGTTGAAGTCACACAACATAAAGCAATCTCTCAGTAAGCTTCTCTCTAGTTATTATCTCAGCATATTTCCTTTTTCACCATGGGCCCCTATGGGTTCCCAAATCTCACCTGGCAGATTCCCCGAAAAGAGTGTTAGCAAACTGCTTCCTGAGAACTCAGCTGTAACGCTGTGAGAGGAATGCACAGATCACAAAGAAGTCTCAAAAAGCTTCTTTCACGTTTTGAACTCATGATATTTCCTTTCAGCGTTGGCCTCAATCCGATACAAAGAAGTCCACTCAGGTTCCTCAAAAACAGTGATAATGGACTGCTGCATGAAACATA
>NW_016825484.1:0-224 GCF_001698545.2 Rhinopithecus bieti | reverse complement strand
ATGTGTGTGTGTGTGTGTGTGTGTGTGTATGTGTGTGTGTGTATGTGTATGTGTGTGTGTATGTGTGTGTGTGTGTGTGTATGTGTATGTGTATGTGTGTGTGTGTATGTGTATGTGTGTGTGTATGTGTGTGTGTGTGTGTGTGTGTATGTGTGTGTGTGTGTGTGTGTGTGTGTGTGTGTGTGTGTATGTGTGTGTGTGTGTGTGTATGTGTGTGTGTATGT
>NW_016825483.1:0-1012 GCF_001698545.2 Rhinopithecus bieti | reverse complement strand
AATTACAAACCTTTTTTCTCCCTTTTAATATAAACTCTGACTGGTGGCTACTGATGCTAGATCAGCTAGCACTCTGAAAAATGTTATTAATTAATTAATATTATTAATTTAAAGGAAATTTGGCAATATCTCCCAATAATGTTTCCAGTACCTTTTTATACTTTGCATTTTATAAAACTGTCACAAAATCTGACTTACATAACTAATAACAAAATTATGGATGACAGATTCTTACACCATCTTTTGATTCATACATTTATTTGAGAATCATATGAAAAATATAAATATTCTCACCAGAAAAATATGCAGTCACACTAAAATTTACATTAAATTTCAAGTATTCATTGATTCCCTGAAGCATATGTCTTTACCAATTATCTTTTTTCTCTTCTCCCTCTTTACTTATCCCTCTCTATCTCTCAGTACTGTAGGTTGGGAACAATGAAAAATTTAAAAGTAAAATGCTGATAAATCAAATATTTATTAAGTTTTTGTTAGAATTGCATTAACAATTGTTAAATTTATTTTATTTTATTTTATTATAGTCATTAGGCATGTCCTTCATAGGAGGCTGAACATTAGAAATTTTGTTAATGTATTGCATTGCATCAAAAGGACCAAGAGCAAAAGCAGCCAATCAAATCAACAAGTACCTGTCACAAATACCTGTTCTGAGAATGAAAAGAGACCTTTTGAGTCATCTGATTTAAAGTAGCACACTTTAAATCAAGGCCAGTGACTCAGGAGTTGTGATTAAATTTGTATACACTTTAACAAAAGTATACAGATGGAGATTTTCAGGTAATCAAATTCTAAATGAGCAAATCATTTTTGTGATGTACAAGCATTTGGACAGGCAAATAAGTAATATACATTTCTGATTCTTAAAATCCATATACCAAAGAAATTAAAGAATAAAAACTGAGCACCTCTGATATTTAAACAAGCAATGACACTTTTTTTTTTTTAAATTATACTTTAAGTTCTAGGGTACATGTGCATAACGTGCAGG
>NW_016825482.1:7123-8634 GCF_001698545.2 Rhinopithecus bieti | reverse complement strand
ATATACTGGAGCATCTTATTTCTTTCTTTTCTTTTCCTTTTTTTTAGACAGAGTCTTGCTGTGTCACCCAGGCTGGAGTGCAGTGGCACAATCTCGACTCACTGCAACCTCCATTTCCCTGACTGAAGAGATCCTCTCACCTCAGCCTTGCAAGTGGCTGAGACTACAGGCACGCACCACCATGCCCAGCTAATTTTTTAAATTTTTTGTAGAGATGGGATTTCACTATGTTTCCCAGGCTGGTCTTGAACTCCTGAGTTCAAGTGATCCTCCGCCTCGCCTCCCAAAGTGCTAGGATTACAGGCCTGAACCACCATGCCTGGCCAGCACCTCATTTTCATATGGTATAGAAAAGCTAAAATATATTTAGATCTGTTAATAAACAAAAGAAAATGAGGAAACATCTTCCTAAAAGTTATGAAATGGTTTTCGTCTACAAATACTGATATAAAATAGTTCAAAATCACTTCTAGGTTTTCACTAGAAACTAAGGTTACTGAGAGTTAAAATTGTAGTTAATATGTGGAACTAAAACTACTAGTTCTAAGAGAAGCAATTATTTATACAGAGCATATCAGAAAATAGGATTTTTTTTGGCAAAGAAGATTGTAGAGAAGGCATGACAGTGTGGTTTTGTTCAAAAAAATGTAATTTCGTCTAAATTTTTTTTTTTTTTTTTTTTTAGGAACAGGCTCTTGCTTTGTTACCCAGGCTGGAGTGCAGTGGCACCACCAATAGCTCACTACAGCCTCAAACTCCTGAGCTCAAATAATCCTCCTGTCTCAGCCTCCTGAGCAGTTACAACTACAGGGATGTGCCACTGTACCCAGCTAATTTTTTTTTTGTAGAGATAGGGTCTCACTATGTTGCCTAGGCTGATCTCAAATTCCTGGCCTCAAGTAATCCTCCCATCTCAGCCTCCCAAAATGCTGAAATTACAAGTGGCAGGTACCACACCAACCTTGTCTAGAGGTTTTTAAAGGTTGTTTTAAATAGAAGAGATTTTTTTAAAAAAGAACAACAGAAAAAAACTGATTGGATATAGAAACTTGGGGAAAGAGATAATGGGGGAAACTTGTGACACTATAAAAGGTTTATGGAAATTCTTATCTTGTGTGGACAAAACAGATTAAGATTGGATGGATCAGCATTTCCATTGTGCATACCACCCCTCAGTCTATTAGACTGGTGAACCACACACCATAAAAAATCAGTTGGCAGCTGGGCATGGTGGCTCATGCCTGTAATCCCAGCACTTTGGGAGGCAGAGGTAAGAGATCACTTGACCCAGGAGTTTGAGACCAGCCTGGGCAACATGATGAGACCCTATCTCTACCAAAAATTAAAAAAAAATTAACCGGGTATGGTGGTGCGTGTCTGTAGTCCCACCTACTTGGGAGGCTAAGGAGGGAGAATCGCTTGAGCCCGGAAGTTTGAGGCAGCAGTTAGCAGAGATTGCAGGGTGACAGGGCAAGACACTCTCTCAAAAAAAAAAAAAAAAAAAAAAAAAA
>NW_016825482.1:0-2490 GCF_001698545.2 Rhinopithecus bieti | reverse complement strand
TTTTTTTTTTTTTTTTTTTTTTTTTTTTTTTTTTTTTTAGAGAGATGGGTTCTCACCATGTTGCCCAGGTTGGTCTCAAACTCCTGGACTCAAGCGATCCACTCGCTTTGGCTTCTCAAAATGTTGGGATTACAAGTGTGAACCACTGTGCCTGGTCTAGAGAATGTTTAATAGCTGATTTCTAAAGTTAATTATTTTTATTTTAAATTGTTTTCACTGCCACAAATTTCACAGTCACAAATTTCACACCGACTCTAACATTAATTTCTAATTTTAGCATATGTGAACAGGGAATGTGATCTATATGACACCCGTATTTTCAATTTTATTGGGATTTTCTTTGTGATGGAAAATATGATAGGTGTTTTAAATTATTTTTCAGATCTTGGAAAATCATCTGAGTAACTTTAAGGGCCCAAGCCAACAGTCAAGATATCTAGAGGAACTGGGGAAAAGAACAAAATGTGAACGGAAAGTAAACTTCAAAGAGGAACTGATTTTGATACTGAAGGAACAAAGAACTGACTTCTTCAGTACCTACTATCGGCCAGGCCCCGTGCTAGGTACCTTGCATATATTATCTCATTCAGTGGTGAGGTAGGATTCTTCAGAGCAGCAAATGGGGGCCCAGAGAGGTTACATGTTTCCAAAATCCATTCCCCCTGCTCCACATCTTGTCCTTATTGCTTTGCTGAGCAGCCGCCCACTTTTCTTTCAAGACTTGGTTTAAACATCACCTCTGGCCAGGCGCGGTGGCTCAAGCCTGTAATCCCAGCACTTTGGGAGGCCGAGACGGGAGGATCACGAGGTCAGGAGATCGAGACCATCCTGGCTAACACGGTGAAACCCCGTCTCTACTAAAATACAAAAAACTAGCCGGGCGAGGTGGCGGCGCCTGTAGTACCAGCTACTCGGGAGGCTGAGACAGGAGAATGGCGTGAACCTGGGAGGCGGAGCTTGCAGTGAGCTGAGATCTGGCCACTGCACTCCAGCCTGGGTGACAGAGCGAGACTCCGTCTCAAAAAAAAACAAAACAACAACAACAAAAAAAATCACCTCTTTGTTTTGTTTTGTTTTGAGATGGAGTGATGGAGTCTCACTCTGTCACAGCCCGTGACAGGCTGGAGTGCAGCGGCGCAATCTCAGTTCACTGTAACCTCCACCTTCCAGGTTCAAGCAATTCTCCTGCCTCAGCCTCCCAAGTAACCGGGACTACAGGCGCCCGCCACTACGCCCGGCTAATTGTTTGTATTTTTAGTAGAGATGGGATTCCACCGTGTTAGCCAGGATAGTCTTGATCTCCTGACCTCGTGATCTGCCCGCCTCGGCCTCCCAAAGTGCTGGGGTCACAGGTGTGAGCCACATTCATGTATTCTTATGGGTAATAAACATTTACTGAACTGTCATGAACGTAATGCCAGCTACCAGGCTGGCCCTGGACACCAAGACCCATGTGCAGTGTGGGGAGGACAACTTGGAGGGACCTTACAGCAGTCCTGAGGTTCACCCACAGGATAAGTGCTTCCAGGCCTCTCAGGGATCTGCCTGGCCCTGCCCCCTCCTTCCCCATCCTCCTCATTCCCACCCTATACCCTCTTTATCTCCCTTCACAAAAAGCTCTATTCTCTTTTTGCACAATACACTTTCACAATAGATAGTCTATTCAACCCAGAGCCCAAATCATCAGCAACCAAAACGCTGGTTCCTCTTTCCTCCTAGGTTTCAAACATTTCCAAGGGAGGAGAAATAATTGCATTCTGTGCATCACTTCTGTTTCCATGGCTGTTTCTCCTGAAGACTGGAAGCTCCTTGAAGGCCTGGCCTAGGTCTTCTCATCATTGACTATGAAGTGAACCAGAAGCCTAGACCTTGTTTTCTAAATATATATTTTGTTGTTCAAAATTAATATAATCATTCTTACCACAGAAACAAACAAAACAAACAACAAAGGGGCTCAAGGAAACTTTTGGAGGTGATGGATATACTGACTGTAGTTATTGTCACAGGAGTATATACATACGTTCAAACTCACAGATTGTATATATTAATTATGTGTATTTTTTGTATACCAATTATACCTTAATAATCCAGGAGAGGAGAAAAAGAAAAATAAATACAGCTTGCTCAAGGAAGAGAAAAAATATATAATCATTATAGAAATTTGGCAAATAGGGCCAGCGTGATGGCTCATGCCTATAATCCCAGCACTTTGGGAGGCCAAGGCAGGAGGACTGCTGGAGTCCAGGAGTTCAAGGCTGCAGTGAGCCAGGATTGTGTCACTGCACTATAGCCTGGGTGACAGAGCGATACCCTGTCTTTAAAAACAAAAGAAAGAAAGGAAGGAAGGAAGGAAGGAAGGAAAAAAGAAGGAAGGAAGGAAAAGAAACAAAAAAGAAGTTGGGCAAGTACACTAAGGGATAAAGAAGAAAATTAATTAAAATCACCTATAATTTCAACAAACAGAAATAACTTTTTTTTTAGATGGAGTCT
>NW_016825481.1:7402-8928 GCF_001698545.2 Rhinopithecus bieti | reverse complement strand
TGTATGATAAAAATTAAAGAGTTGTTCCAAAATGGCTAATTACTTAAATTAATAATTAAATTAAATAATTAAAATATTTTGATTATTTTCTCATATATATCCAAACATACTTTTTGCTAAATCATTCATGGTGAGAAATTTTATCACCATGTGGCATTTGGATTGCTTATTGATACATTTATTCACTTACGATTTTCACAGGTTTGTAGATTATCCAATATTTTTAACTAGGAGTGATGAATCACCCGGGTGTTGACTTTTGAAACATCACCAATAATTGAGTGTACTATCACTATTGTTTATTCACAATAATCAAACTGATTATATAGAAAGCACAGAATATAGGAGAGATGCATATTTGGCACTAATAAATGAATTCAAGAAAGGTTAATAATCAATTACAGATGACATTTTGTGGTTTTCATTCTAAGAAAGTTTACAGGATGTGACCAAGGAGACAAATAAATTTTAAATGAAAAGAAAGACTTTTTCGAGAACCATCAAAGAAGCAATATCCAGAGCATTGTTAGGCAGTTTCAATCGTTTCTAGGAAAGGTCAGACGCTGACTTGTGCTGTTATTTAAAAAAATACAAAATGTGCTTTATAGAGGATAATTAGTTGATAAAGAAATATATACTGTTAGTAGGGGATTTCATACTAGTAATTAACATGACACAATAGTTTGAAATGTTATACTTTAGGGTTTATAATCAGCTATGTTAATTTAATGAATTAGCCAATAAGTCAATGCTTTATATGAAATATATAAATGATTGAATATTATATTTTCTATAATAAAGGGAGATAAAGAAAACTTTACCTACCCTTTATGGAGTAATTGATTAGATCATTTACTCTAATTTACTAGGTTTAAGGAAGCTGGTACAAAATTAGATATTTATGCAGATGAATATGATCTGCTTTATCTCAACTTATAATAAAAGTAACATCATAATCAAATGGCAATTAGATCTCTATGTTAAAATCTCACAGTGCTATATAATCTCAGAAGAATATTAGATAAATGATGAACTCCTTGATTTCAGTTCCTCCATTGGCAAAATACAGGGTTATGTCACTTCTAGATATAAAGTGTAATAATTTTTTACTCTCTTTGTTGAATAAGATAAAGGCTATATTTTCCAAATGAAAAGAAGTCATTTTAAGAGACTTCTTTAATTTAACAAAATATTATTTAAAACTATATACCTATGTATACCACTTAGTTTGCCATATAATGATGTAAATCACATTTCAAGTTAATAGACCACTGGTAACCTGAGAGCTAAAGTGTGTCAAGTTATTAACTTGTAACCATTTATAAAATTCTAATATTATTTTTATTTTAAAAGTTGATTTGTATTTTATGGGCTGAAAAATAAAGGGTAAAAATAAAGTTAATTGAATTTTTAAAAGTCAATTATTTATGGAAAAATCAAAATGTAACAAAAAAATCAAATTAAGTGAAACATTACTACAAAACAATACTATATTTTAATTGACAATATTTTAATTGACAATATTT
>NW_016825481.1:0-5297 GCF_001698545.2 Rhinopithecus bieti | reverse complement strand
CAATCATGTGGTTCTTGTCTTTGGTTCTGTTTATATGCTGGATTACATTTATTGATTTGCGAATGTTGAACCAGCCTTGCATCCCAGGGATGAAGCCCACTTGATCATGGTGGATAAGCTTTTTGATGTGCTGCTGAATCCGGTTTGCCAGTATTTTATTGAGAATTTTTGCATCAATGTTCATCAGGGATATTGGTCTAAAATTCTCTTCATAATGAGTATTTTTCATAGTATAGATGTTGCATCTTGGGAAAATAAATTAGGCACTAGAAGTTTATCATATATTTTCATGCAGAATATGACTTAGAAACATCCAAGATTTTTGGCCAGGCATGGTGGCTTATGCTTGTAATCCCAGCACTTTGGGAGGCTGAGATGACCAGATCACTTGAGATCAGGAGTTTGAGACCAGCCTGACCAACATGGTAAAACCCCGTCTCTACTGAAAATGCAAAAAAAATATATAGCTGGGCTTAGTGGCGCATCCCTGTAGTCCCACCTACTCAGGGGGCTGAGGCAGGAGAATTGCTTGAAGCTGGGAGGTGGAGGCTGCAGTGAGCTGAGACTGAGATCTTGCCATTGCATGCCAGTCCGGGGACAGAGCGAGACTCAATGTCAAAAAACAAAACAAAGAAGAAATATTCCACATTTTCAATGTCATTCTCACTTGCATATATCAGTGATGTACTTTGTTTTTTGCCCCATTTAATATTTGTTTGCTTTTAAACTTGCTAAAAATGTTTGCCTCAATGAAAGCTATACATTTTACCTTTGAGAACATTTTCCCTTATTTCAACCTTAAAGAACACAGAGTTGAGGACATCAATCCTTAATTTTTAAAAGGTGTGAAGGAAAAGAAGAAATGAATTTGATAGTTTTCCTTACCAAAATGAAAATGTTTCATCTTACATACTTTGTAATATTTTGAAGAATGCTCAGAAGTTCATCTGATTATACATTATGAAGAAGTGAGAATGTAATTCAAAGATGTTCTAAACTAGGAAGACGAGAGTGATGAAGCATATATAACTCCCCCCCAAGATATAATGAGTTGAGAATTAAAGTTTGCTAAGTGTTAGTGAATCACTTTAGAATAAATCCACAATAATGAATAAATCAACACCGATTAAAATGGACAAGAGCTTTTCTGCTACAATGTGTCAATAAAAGATGCAAAGCTACTCAGCATGTTAGTTAAAAAACATTCCTTCCAAAATCTCTTTAAAATGAATTAGTTTACATTCAACTAAAAAAAGACAGATTTTTTTTTTCAGTTTTATTCTGAAATAATTTCTGTGGAAAGGAGAAAGTGAAACAGAATTCTATAAAGGAAATGGGTAAGGAGAAGAATGTCTATGAGAAAGCTTTTCTGCCAGGTTATTTTAGAAATATTTTGATATGAATTATATGTTGTTTAACAGTATAAAGAAAATATGTTCCTTATGTCTGCTAGAGCTAATTTACAATTAATTTACCAAAGCAAATTTCAATTGAACGAAGATTGCCGTAGATTGTGACGGTTAACATTGAGAGTCAACTTGATTGGATTCAAGAATGCCAAGTATTGTTCCTGGGTGTGTCTGTGAGGATGCTAATAAAGGAGATTAACATTTGAGTTAGCGGACTGGGAGAGGCAGACCCACCCTCAATCTGGGTGAGCACCGTCTAATCAGCTGCCAGTGCCATCGGAATAAAAGCAGCCAGAAGAACATGGGAAAACGAGACATGCTGAGTCTTCTGGCCTCCATCTTTCCCCTGAACTAGATGCTTCCTGCCCTCAAACACCAGACTCCAACTTCTTCAGCTTTTGGACTCTTGGACCTACAGGACCTACACCAGTGGTTTGCCAGGGGCTCTCAGGCCTTCGGCCACAGACAGCAGGCTGCACTATCGGCTTCCCCACTTCTGAGGTTTTGGGACTCGGACTGGCTTCCTCGCTCCTCAGCTTGTAGCCAGCCTATTGTGGGACCTCACCTTGAGATCGTATGAGTTAATACTCCTTAATAAACTCACCTTTATATATACAACTACCATATTAGTCCTGTCCCTCTGGAGAACCATGACTAATACATAGATTATGTATGCTAGATTGCCAAAATTTTTACCTGTCATTTTTCTCGTCTCTAAATTGAAGAACAGCAGCAACCACAACCCTACTAATGGTGTGTTCTCTATAAGAAAAAAATTATTGAATGCATATTGCAAACTTGAAAACAGTTGATGTTGTATTTGTTAATTAATTAATTCATTATTATTTTGTTTATGTACATAGAAGAATTGGCAAACAGGTTTAGTGTGAGAGTTACAACCTCAGATCTTCATGTAAAGCCATGTGACATATCCTTCCATGGTACTACAGGGCTGTGTATTATGGACAACATTAAAAATATTTTTAAATCATAAATTTTAAAATATATAACACTAAAAATATATATTTTAATGTGCTTTAAATTTCTAATTTGACACCTCTGGGGACCATAATCTTCATTTCCCATTTCACACAGGCCCCAACATCTGCTAACCTTTTACAGTATCTGAATTAAATCTAATTGTACACTTAAAAATGAAGATGAAAAGAAAAATCGTTTGCTAAAACTAAATATACACAGTGTCATTAAAATACACCAAACTGCACACATAATGCCTGAATTACACTGTATATTTAATTACAGTGTATAATACAATGAATCAAGTTAAAAATAAATATGTATTGTAATAAACAAGTACACAAACAATATAATATACATACCACAGCATATTATTTTGGTTTCATTCTACTGTTAACTTTTATGAGATTAACATGCTTCTAGATTCCACGTATAAGTGAGATCATGAAGTATTAGTTGTCTCCTTAATGCAATAGGCAACAGGTCAGTCTCATAATCTAAACGTCCTGAGTCTAAGGGACTTTCAAGGTGGGAGCCTGAGGCAACCTAGCCAGTGGTTGAGCTGGACTTGTGTTCTTTTATTGCCGTAATTTCTGCTACCTTTTGCTTTGTGCGATGCCTCCAGTGCCAGAGGCTTTTTCTTCTGTTCCTGCTCTAGCTTTCAGCAGGCACCGTATACAGCCCAGAGGGGACCTGTTTTCACACCTTGCCCCTCCAAACTCAGTAGACTGCTGCCATAGTATTAGGTGCAAACCTCATGGTGGGGCAGGGGAGCTACTATCAGGTCTCATGATGTAGCCTGAGTTTTAGGAAGGCCTGGTGTGCCCAAGCTTCTAGGATGGAGCTTTTACAGCATTTCTGCCTCTCCCTTCTAGGGGAAGCTTGACTGTGATGAAGAAGTCATCAACAACTGTGTATCACGAGAGAAACAGATCTTACAGCTGGACTCCAAGCAAGTTACCAAAACAACGAACAAGCAGTACGATGGCAACAATAATAAAAGCCTCCAAGGAATAAGAGCCCAAGGCTCTTTATAGCACATTGCCTGGAATGTCCAGTTTTTAAAGAAGAACTTTCTAGAAGGGAGAGAATCCCGGTGTATCTAAGATGGAGTAACAGAAAGTGGATGTACTCTCCCTTGTTAAACAACAAGCCAATTTGGAAAAACACATTACACAATAATTTTCAGACCTTGGACATCAGTCAGAGCAAGGCAGAGATTACTGAGCAAAGAGAAACTAACAAAATGAGCCCTATAATTGCCCTAGCTTAGTACTTGAGAGTTTTTGAGAGGGACAACCAAACAGAACCAGGAAAAAACAGATTTCAAGAGAGAAAGCCAAATGAAATCTTTTTTAGAAATACTGGAGCTGAAAAAACTCATCATCAGTACACTTGTACTTAAAAAAATATTAAGGGGAGTCTTTTAGATAGAGTGAAAATGACACCAGATGGAAACATGTACATGCACAAAGAATGAAAACTACCTCACAGTCTTAATACAGGTAAATTGAAAATAAATTAACATTAGTTAAAGTATTTAAAAGATAATTAACCAAAGAGAGCCAAAAATATTAACTATAAATATTTTTTGTTGTGTTTGGCACCTACAAAGAAGTAGTATGTAGGAACACAATAGCACAGTGCTGAGAGAGAAAATGGCATCCACAGCTGTAAGTTCTTTACACTGTAACTGATACAATGGTCCTTGAAGAAAGGCTGCAATAAATTAAAAATTATACTATAGAGCACAGCGAGTTTAATGTCCCTGTCTGTTAATGCTGTACACAGAATTAACACCCTTTCTCTCCTCATCCTTCTGCTGGCAATATGATCTGCATTAGAAAACTTGACTCTTAGAGTCAGTGAATAAAAGAATGGGCTCATTAATCTTCATAGCTTTTCTTAAACAGGATGCTCATAATTTAAAGGAAGTCCTAATGGAAAGGCAAGGGTACAGGGCAAGAAGCAGTTTCACATTTGAGTTCACTAGTCTTTGGCAGAGCCCAATTAAGGCCAAATTCACCTAAGATGCCCTATACCTTCCTATATATACTTTTCTTCAAAGTATGTATGTATCATATATGTGTGTGTGTGTGTGTGTGTGTGTGTGTGTGTGTGTGTATACCCTTGAAGGATGGGCTTCACTCTGCTGAGGGAAGAGGAAAATGCTTGGAGGGGAGGGGGAGGGTCAGTGTTTGATCTCTGCTCTGGTGCTGGGCAGGGGCTTAGGAGCTGAGCCAAAGGCACCAGAGACACTTGGCAGCAATGGCTGTCTTCTCAGAGATCAGCTTCACCATGAGCAGTAAGAACTCTGTGAAGCCAGCTGCTTCTTCCTGAGAACACTCATACTCCTCCACTAGAACCTCAAAATAAAAACAAGCTTTGCAGCTTTGTGATGTGTTTCAGGTCACATTTTTGGTGAAAAATTCCTTGGAATGTTTCCCCGGCACGGTGAGCTTGTGAGGCACCTTCCCCAGAAGTTCTGTAATCAATGCAATGTGATCTTCATCTTGAGTGTGCCCTTCCCCTGAAAAGGGTTCAAACAAACAGTCACCTGTGGCCAGCTCAAAGGCCAAGCACACTGGGCTCCAAATGTCAGCAGGGGGTTATAGCCAGACCAAAAAACACACAAACAAAAGGCCCTGTTTTCACAGTTGACAGGACATTTTAATAAGGAGAGAGAACCTGTAACTTCATTTGGAAATGCTTCTCCAGCGAATAAGGGCTTTCCCCCTATCATTTGTGGAACCAGATGAATTAGAAGATGTAGAAAGTCATACCTGTAGAACCTGATCTTCTAAGTACACCATATGCCTTTACTGAGCTTAATTATAATATTGTCAAATTGCCATGATCTCACTAAAGGATTTCTACTTGCTGTCCTTTAAAGATAGACCCCTGAACACA
>NW_016825480.1:0-1105 GCF_001698545.2 Rhinopithecus bieti | reverse complement strand
CTCAGCCCCTTCAAGTAGCTGGGATTACAGGCGTGTGCCACCATGCCCTGCTAAATTTTTTTTTTTTTTTTTTTGTATTTTTAATAGAGTCAGGGTTTTGCCAAGTTAATTAATCAGGCTCATCTCAAACTCCTGATTACAGATGTGAGCCACTGTGCCCGGCCTACAAATTTTTTATTTATTTATTTATTTTTTTTGAGACGGAGTGTTGCACTGTCAACCAGGCTGGAGTGCGGTGGTGCGATCTCGGCTCACTGCAACCTCTGCCTCCCAGTTTCAAGTGATTCTGCTGCCTCAGCCTCCCAAGTAGCTGGGATTACAGGTTACTGCCACCACGCCTGGCTAATTTTTTGTACTTTTAGTAGAGATGGGGTTTCACTATGTTAGCAGGCTGGTCTTGAACTCCTAACCTCATGATCCACCCGCCTCGGCCTCCCAAAGTCCTGGGATTACAGGCGTGAGCCACCATGCCCCACCACAAATATTTTTTAAAAGTAGCCAGGCATGGTGACACATGCCTGTGGTCACAGCTACTTGGGAGGTTGAGGTGGGAGGATCACTTGACCTGGGAGGTTGAGCCATGATCACTTCACTGCACTCTAGTGTAGGCAACAGAGTGAGACTCTGTCTTACAAAAGAAAAAAAAATGAGTGACCATTGTATCAGCTTTTCTCAAACCAAGAAAATTGCACCACTGTATTCCAGCCTGGGTGACAGAGTGCAACCCTGTCTCAAAAGTTAAGGCCAGGAGCAGTGGCTCACACCTGTAATCCCAGCACTTTGGGAGGCTGAGGCAGGTGGATCACCTGAGGTCAGGAGTTTGAGACCAGCCTGGCCAACATGGTGAAACCCTGTCTCTACTAAAAACACAAAAAAAATTAGCCAAGCATGGTGGCGGGCACCTGTAGACCTAGCTACTCAGGAGGTCTCACTTAGGCGGACGTAGTGAGCTGAGGTTGTGACGTTGCACTCTAGCCTAGGCAACAAGAGTGAAACTCTGTCTCAAAAAAACAAAAAGAAAAAAAAACAATTAACTTTTTAAAAGAGTATAAATGAAGGCCAGGTGCGGTGGCTCAAGCCTGTAATCCCAGCACTTTGGGAGGCT
>NW_016825479.1:5801-7771 GCF_001698545.2 Rhinopithecus bieti | reverse complement strand
CTATGAGGAAGAAAAAGTTGGTGAAGAACACTTAGGACTCTCAGACAAAATACAAATGCAGATAGCTGTGCTCCCTGCTCACACATCAACAGTAAGATACATAATACTTCTTACATTGCACTAGTTGTTTTCAATGTGTAGATTGTAATAAATATTACTGTTTTTAGCTGTTTAAAAACAGCTCAGGCTTTTGCTATATATAAATGTGTCCCTAACGCAAAACTTGGCTGACATTTGAAAATTTTACAAAATATTTTAACTTCTTTTGAAGGATTAGTTTAGTACCACTGTCTATATCCATTTACAAACACCAAAAAATAGGAGAAAAAGAAGCCTTATAATTTAAAAGGAATACTACACTTACAATACAAATATTAACAAGAGTCACTAGTGAGACTTAATGTGCAACATCTTCATACACATAATAGTTACTGAACTCTAAGGTTACCTATTTCCCTATGCACAATTATGGATGGATTCCACATGCACGTTGAACATCCGTAAGTTACATGTTATAGCACACTCACATACAGAGTACTATATACTAAAAGACATTTAATGTATGTTTAATGATGTTGCCTGATAATTTGTGCTTTTTAAATGCTTCATGTATGTAGACATTTGCAGGTTTCCTTTTAAAATAGAACAATCTTGGCATCAGATCTGCGACATGATTTCTAGTATAACTGTTTCCCTCAGTACAAATTATTTGAATTTTTGTTGAACACCTTCCGAATATTTAAAATATCTATCCAAGTACCAGTGATCTGACATTGAATGAAACAGCAATTCTTAATAAAGGTTTCTATATCTACCACAATCTTTGCAGTTATCCCTTTGAATTCTTTAGTATATGAGCTCCAATTGTGTAAAGAGATTTCTGGATACTCAATGAGGAGCTCCTCACTCTTGAACTTTTGGATGTCTACAGCTGGCTGCCCTGACAGAAAATGTATTGACATTCATTTTACTTACAGGATTTCTCTCCTGTGTGATTTCTATGTTGCAAAACAAAAGTATGACTTCTGAAAGGCTTCCCTCCTGTTTTACAATTTGCATGACTTCTGCCATTTATATTATCTAGGATTTAGAAAAGTCTACAATATGACAAAATTTTCTCCCAAATAAATGCACAGAATTTCTCTGTATGTATTTGCTGATACACAGAGAGAGCAAAGATTGTAGCTGAAAATTTCCCTATATTGAGGCCATTCATAAGGTGTACCTCTTGTGTGAATTATCTGATTGTTCTGAAGGATGAATTCAGTCAAGAGAATTTCTCAACTCATCTTGCTTCTCAGCCTTCCTCTTCTTTGTGTGTGTCTTCTGATGTGCAGCGAGTTGTGACTTCTTCTAGATAAAGGTTTCTCCACACTCTTAGCACTATAGGGCTTCTCCCCTGTGTGTTTTCTCTGATGTATAATAAAATGTGACTTCTGAGAAAAGGACTTCCCACATTCCTTGCATGCATAGGGCTTCTCTCCTGTGAGTCCTTTGATGTAATCTGAGGACCGAATTCACAGAGAAAGATTTGCCACATTCTGTGCATTCATAGGGCTTCTCCCCTGTGTGTTTTCTCTGATGTTTAGTGAAGTCTGATTTATAGTAAAAGGTTTTCCCACATTTATCACATTCAAAGGGTTTCTCCCCTGTGTGAGTTCGCTGATGTACTGTGAGGGCTGACTTCTGGTAGAAGCATTTCCTACATTCCTTACATTCATAGGGTTTCTCTCCTGTGTGAGTTCTCTGATGAGTTTTGAGGTGTGAATTCCTAGAGAAGAATTTCCCACATTCCTTACATTTATAGGGTTTCTCCCCTGTGTGTGTTCTCTGATGTACTGTGAGGTGTGACTTCTGGGAAAAGGCTTTCCCACACTCCTTACACTCATAGGGTTTCTCCCCTGTGTGTGTCTTCTGATGTACCATGAGGTATGCCTTCACATAGAAGAACTTCCCACATTCAGTACATT
>NW_016825479.1:0-1478 GCF_001698545.2 Rhinopithecus bieti | reverse complement strand
AAAAAAAAAAAAAAAAAAAGTGAGAGATTGCCGAAAAATATATTTCAGAAGGCAAGAGGCACCAACCACTCACCAGTAACATGGGATATAATTTCTTCTCACAGGGCAAGACCTGATGTGGAATTTCTACTTCTAATATCCACGGCTCTTTTCCTTGCTTCAACTTGAAGACCGCATTTGGTTTATTCACATGGTAACCTATGAATGAAAATATCAAGGAAATGATACAAATTGCTTGGAATTTAGGGACTGTGAAAGATGAGGAAGTGGAGTTTCAGGAGAATGATGAAGGTTGCAGTTAGGCTTGGCAAATTTAGATTCTTTCAGTGGGGAGACAGGGACACAAATATTTTTTCTAGTGCCCAAAATGGATTTATTAACTTCGACCTCTGAATCATAGCTAATGTCAATCATTCAACCCTATAGGGACCTCTTACATTCCAGTAACCAAGAAGGGAGATGCAAACTAGCGGGATTTATACCTGCGGAAGTTTTCCTCACCCACTGAGACCAGGTGACTATAGTTTTCCAGTATCACATCCTTATACAGAGTCCTCTGAGCAGAGGTCAGTAGCTTCCATTCCTCCTTGGTGAATTCCACAATAACATCCTTTAATGTCATGGGTCCCTGGAATAACAAACTTCAGTTCAATCTGAAGTAACCAGAATAGATAGCATACCATTGAAAAGACATATGAGCTAGCTCTTAGTGTACTAACTGCAAAGTTCACTTTGGAGAGTTAGGATATGTGCCATGCTGTACCCTGCTTTATTCATAGAAGGAATATTTGTTCAGTACATATTTACTGAATTCCCACTCCATGCCTGGAACTCTGCTGAAGATACAACGAAGAAAAAAAAACGAGTGTCACGTGCTGCATAATGACATTTCAGTTAATGACAGATTCCATATATGATGAAGATCCTGTAAGAAAATGCAGTATTTTTATAGTCTGTTTTTTATGTTTAGATACATAAATTCTTTTCTTTTCTTTTTTTTTTTTTGAGACGGAGTCTCGCTCTGCCGCCCAGGCTGGAGTGCAATGGCCGGATCTCAGCTCACTACAAGCCCCGCCTCCTGGGTTCACGCCATTCTCCTGCCTCAGCCTCCCAAGTAGCTGGGACTACAGGCGCCCGCCACGTCGCCCGGCTAGTTTTTTTGTATTTTTTAGTAGAGACGGGGTTTCACCGTGTTAGCCAGGATGGTCTCGATCTCCTGACCTCGTGATCCGCCCGTCTCGGCCTCCCAAAGTGCTGGGATTACAGGCTTGAGCCACCGCGCCCGGCCTAGATACATAAATTCTTACCATTGTGTTACAAATTGCCTACAGTGTTCAGTACTGTAACATACTATATAGGTTTATAGCCTAGGAGCAATGGGCAACACCACATAGCCTAGGTGTGCAGTCAGCTGTACTATCTAGGCTTGTGTAAGGACACTCTATGATGTTTGCATGACGAAGTCACCTAATGATACC
>NW_016825478.1:127113-130482 GCF_001698545.2 Rhinopithecus bieti | reverse complement strand
CCGTGTTCCTCAAGGATATTGGCTTATAATTTTCTTCTTGGAAGTATATTTTCTTGCTTTGATATCAAGGGGATGCTGCCTCATAAAATGACTCTGGAGGTGTTACCTCTTTTTTCTATTTTTTCAAAGAATTTGAGGATGTTTTATATTAAAATTTCTTTGAATGTTTGATAGAATTTACCCATGAAGTAATCTGGTCCTAGGCTATATTTTGGAGTTTTGAAAATGACTTCTTTAGTTTCTGTATTTGTTATTGGTCTCTTTAAGCTCTCTATTCTCCATTCAGTCTTGGTAGGTTATATGTTTCTAGCCATTTCACCATTTCTTCCAAGTTGTCAAATTGGTTGATCTATAATTGTTCATAATACTCCAGTATAATTCTGTTTATTTCTGTAAGAAATAAATTTCTGTAATAAGTTGTAATATCTTCTCTTTCATTTCTTATCTTATTAACATGTTCTCTATTTTGCCCTTAGTCAAGGTAAGGGCTTTGATTTTGATTTTTTTTTCCCAAAATCAACTCTTAGCTTAATTGATTATTTTTTTTGTTTTATTTTTTGAGATAGAGTCTCACTCTGTTGCCCAGGCTGGAGTGCAGTGGCACAATCTTGGCTCACTGTAACCTCCATCTCCCGGATTCAAGCGATTCTCCTGCTTCAGCCTCCTGAGTAGCTGGGATTACAGGAGCATGCCACCATGCCTGGCTAATTTTGTATTTTAGTTCAGACAGGGTTTCACCATGTTGGCTGGGCTGGTCTCGAACTCCTGGCCTCAAGAAATCTCCTGGGATTACAGGCGTGAGCCACTGTGCCTGGCCGATTAAAATTTTTTAAATTCTCTGTTTCATTTATTTATGCTCTAATCTTTGTTACATCTTTCCTTCTGCTAATTTATTTATTTATTTATTTATTTATTTATTTATTTATTTATTTGGTGTAAGATTAGGTTGTTTATTTGAGATCTTTTGGGTTTTTTTTGAGATAGAGTATCTTTCTGTCGCCCAGGCTGGAGTGCAGTGACGCAATCTCGGCTCACTGCAACCTCCGCCTGCCAGGTTCAAGCAATTCTCCTCCCTCAGCCTCTTGAGTAGCTGGGACTACAGGCATGCACCACCATACCCAGCTAATTTTTTTTGTATTTTGGTAGAGATGGTGTTTCACCATGTTAGCCAGGCTGGTCTTGAACTCCTGATCTCAGGCAATCCACCTGCCTCAGCCTCCCAAAGTGCTGGGATTACAGGCATGAGCCACCATGCACAGGCGAGATCTTTTTTTAAGAGATGTAGGTGTTTACTACTATAAACTTCCTTTGTTTTTTATTTTAGATTCAGAGGGTGTAAGTGCATATTTGTCAAATAGATATATTGCATAATGGTGAGGTCTGGCTTCTAGTGTAACTATCCTGAGATAGTAAACTTTGTACCCAACAGATCATTTTTTTTTTTTTTTTTTGAGACATGGTCTCACTCTGTTGTCCCAGCTGGTGTGCAGTGCCGTGATCACATCTCACTACCAGTAGATAATTTTTTCACCATCAACCTCCTTCCAATCTCTGCCTTTTGGAGTCTCGTTATCTATTTTGTTTCCATCTTTATGTCCTTGTGTACTCATTGTTTAGCTCCTGCTTATGGGAACATGTGGTACTTGATTTTCTGTTTCTGAGTGATTTCACTTAGGATTATGGCCCCCAACTCCATCCATGTTACTGCACAGAGCATGATTTCTTTTTTTTGTGGCTGCATAGTATTTCATGGTGTAGATGCACTACATTTAAAAAATCCAGTCCACTGTTAATGGACATTTAGGTTAATTCCATGACTTTACTATTATGAGTAGGAATGTAATACACATATGAGTGAAAGTGACTTTTTTATATAATGTTTACTTTCAGGTAGATGCCTAGGATAATCACTGGGTCGAATGGTAGCTCTATTTTTAGTGCTTTGAGAAATCTCTATATTGTTTTTCATAGAGTTTGTGCTAATTTATGGTCCCACCAACAGTGAATAAGCATTCATTATTCTCTGCATCCACACCAACATCTGTTGTGTTTGCAGTAATAGCCATTCTGACTATGTAAGATGATGTGTGTGTGTGTGTGTGTGTGTGTGTGTGTGTGTGTTTGACACAGAGTCTCACTCTGTCACTCAGGCTGGAGTGCAGTGAAATGATTTCAGCTCACTGCAACCTCCACCTCCTGGGTTCAAGCGATTTTCCTGCCTCAGCTTCCAGGGTAGCTGGGATTACAGGTGCTCACCACCAAGCCCAGCTAATTTTTGTATTTTTAGTAGAGTTGGGGTTTAACCTTATTGGTCAGGCTGGTCTCAAACTCCTGACCTCAGGTGATCCACTCGCCTTGGCCTCCCAAAGTGCTGGGATTACAGGTGTGAGCCACTGCACCCAGCCTTTATTGTGGCTTTAATTTGCATTTCTCTGATGATTGGTGATGTTGAGCAAGTTTTCGTATGTTTGGTGGCCACTTGTGTGTCTTCTTTTGAGAAATGTCTGTTGATATCCTTTGCGGTCTTTTTAATGGGGTTGTTTATTCTTGGTTGTTGTTGAGTTGTTTGTGTCTTTGTAGATTCTGCATATTAGTCCTTTTTCAGATGCAAAGTTTGCAAATATTTTGTTTCTATTGTGTAGATTGTCTTTTTTGTTTTGTTTTGTTTTTGTTTTTGTTTTTGTTGTTATTTAGTTTTTATTTCATAATCATAAACTCAACTCTGCAATCCAGCTAGGCATGGGAGAGAACAAGGAAAACATGGAACCCAAAGGGAACTGCAGTGAGAGCACAAAGATTCTAGGATACTGCGAGCAAATGGGATGGAGGGGTGCTCTCCTGAGCTTCAGAAGGAATGGTCTAGTGGTTAAGATAAAACACAAGTCAAACTTATTCGAGTTGTCCACAGTCAGCAATGGTGATCTTCTTGCTGGTCTTGCCATTTCTGGACCCAAAGCGCTCCATGGCCTCCACAATATTCATGCCTTCTTTCACTTTGCCAAAGACCACATGCTTGCCATCCAACCACTCAGTCTTGGCAGTGCAGATGAAAAACTGGGAACCATTTGTGTTGGGTCCAGCATTTGCCATGGACAAGATGCCAGGACCTGTATGCTTTAGGATGAATTTCTCATCTTCAAATTTCTCCCCATAGGTGGACTTGCCACCAGTGCCATTATGGCGTGTGAAGTCACCACCCTGACACATAAACCCTGGAATAATTCTGTGAAAGCAGGAACCCTTATAACCAAATCCTTTCTCTCCAGTGCTCAGAGCATGAACATTTTCTGCTGTCTTTGGAACCTTGTCTGCAAACAGCTTGAAGGAGACACGGCCCAAGGGCTCGCCATCGACGGCAATGTCGAAGAA
>NW_016825478.1:118130-125621 GCF_001698545.2 Rhinopithecus bieti | reverse complement strand
TCCCCCCCCCCATTTTTTTTTTTTTTTTTTTTTTTTTTTTTTTTTTTTTTTTTTTTTTGAGACAGAGTTTCACTTTGTTGTCCAGGCTGGGGTGCACTGGCATGATCTTGACTCACTACAACCTCTGCCTCCCAGGTTTGAGCAATTCTCATGCCTCAACCTCCTGAAGCTGGGATTACAGACACCTGCCCCCATGGCCAGCTGATTTTTTGTATTTTAGTAGAGACAGGGTTTCCCCATCTTGCCCAGGCTGGTCTCGAACTCCTGAGCTCAGGCGATTCACCTGTCTCGGCCTCCCAAGGTGGTAGGATTACAGGCATGAGCCACTGTGCCTGGCCTAGCACCATATCAATTTTCTTATCTTTTCAAAAAACAAAACAGGTTTTTTGAACTAACACAGACAAAAAATAAAGAAAATTTAAATAAATAAGAGGTCAAGAAATAGGAAATTATGTAAAGCAACCCAACTTATGAGTTGTAGGCATTCCTGAGAGAGAAGAGAAGGTAAAAAGATTGGAAACATACTTGAGGGAATAATCAGAAAAACTCTCTTGGCCTTGCTAGAAAAGTACACATCCAGATGCAAGAAGCTCAGAGAACATCTGGAAATACTTTGCAAGATGAACTTCAACAGACTAAAGTCAACTAGAAGGAAAATACTCTGAAAGAAGCAAGAGAGAGTTTTCAAATCACCTATAAACGAAATCACATTAGACTAACTGCAGTCTTCACAGAAGAAACTTTACAAGCCAGAAGGCACTGGGATTCTATTTTCTGTCTGTCTTCTGCTTAGTCTAGCCTATTGTTAAAGCTTTCAACTGTAAATCGGTCCTGCAGTGTGTTTTTCATTTCTACAAATTCCATTCTTTTAATTTAAAGATATCTGTACTTAATTCACATTCTGCATTGCTCTGATATCTTTGTGATGATTTTCAATCTTCTCTTGGATCTCATTGAGCTTCCTTATAATCCATATTTTGAATTCATTATCTTTCACTTCAGAATTGTCATTTTGGTTGGTTAGGATCCATTGCCAGAGAGCTAGTGCATCTTTTGGTAGTGTCAAAACATTCTACTTTTCTTTTTTTTTTTTTTTTTTTAAATTCATGATGCCAAAGTTCTTATGATGGTTTCTTCTCATCTGGGAAAGTTATCACTTCTTGTTTTTGAATTTACTTTAATTTAGGTGGGGCTTTCCCCCCTTGTGGGTGTAACTATAGCGTCTATTGGGTAGGGGGCTTTGGCTTTGTTTCTTTAACCCTGTGCCCTTCTGTCAGTAGACTTTTTATTGTTTTGTGCCATTTAACCTCCATGCCAGTAAGTGGCACACATGAGTAAGAGCCAGCTATGGCAGAAGCAGATGGTGTGTGTTTGATATCTGTTTACTGTGATTTCATCTCTGTTGTTTCAGGTGATAGGCTGGTCTATGTAATGCCTAGACTCTGAGTTGCCTGTTCAGCCTAGAGGGGAAGACAAAGCTTGGCAGAGCTGGACCACAAAGCTTACCCACCAACATCTCAATGATGAACGTCAACAGTAGCCTTTACAGGGGTGGCTGGGATAGCTCCTGGTGAAATGCTCACAGGTCTCTGTAGGGAGGGAGGAGCTGTCCCAGCTCTGCCTCCTATGTAGGTAGGAACATGATCTGTTTCCCTATCCTACCCCTGTCCCACAGAGCTCATGACTCTTAGTTCAGACAGACACTGTCATCTACCTCCAGGTCATAATGTAGCCAAGAGCCATTGAAAATGCCTGTCTGGTGACTCTTCATAGGAGCAACCTCAGGGTAGGACCTCTTCCCTCAGCATAATACAGACAGCCCTGTGGTTTACCTGTTCTCTCATGCAGGAACGCTGCTACTTTGTGTACATAGGGAAAGCAGCTTCACCTTTCAGCACAGGAGGGTGGGTTTCAGCTGTTGTGTCGGCCGGCTGGGTCAGCACAGCCTTAGTCTCTAGAAGGGGTGATCAGGTGCCAATGGTGGACTGGGCTAGCCATTTTCTTGATTCTCAGATTCCAAATGGTGTTCTGGATGGTACGCATAAGTACTGGAGGGACTGGATCAGAAACAGGCTGGCATATGTGTCCTCAGGTACCCAGGGTTCAGATGCTGGCTGTGATAGAGAGGGGCAGGCTGGCCCCCACACAACTGGCAGAAAACTTAGGCAGGGGCAGGAAGAATTCTCAGGCAACTGCAGAATGCTAAAGCAACAGCAGTGCCAGGGCTGATTGCAAGTACCTGGGGCTGGGCTCTCAGAAGAGTGCCAGGCCACAGCTGAAATGATCAGATAGGAACATTGTTCTTAATTATTTTTCTTTGAGACAGAGTTTTGCTCTTGGTGCCCAGGCTGTAGTGCGATGGTGGTGCCTCAGCTCACTGCAGCCTCTGCCTCCCGGGTTCAAGCAATTCTCCTCCCTCAGCCTCCTGAGTAGCTGGCATTACAGGCACCTGCCATCACACCAGCTAATTTTTGTATTTTTAGTAGAGGTGGGGTTTTGCCACGTTGGCCAGGCTGGTCTTGAACTCCTGACCTCAGGTGATTTGCCTGCCTCAACCTCCCAGAGTGCTGGGATTACAGGTGTGAGCCACTGCACCCAGCCTGTCCTTTATTCTTAAAGGACAGTTTTTTGGGGGTAAAGTATTCCTTTTGGTCTTTCTCTTTCTTCCAGTACATTGAATCATCCCACTGTTTCTTGACCTGAAAGATTTCTGTTGAGATATCTGTTGATAGTCTTATGCGGGCTCCCTTATATGGGACAAGATGTTTTTCTCTGGCTGCTTTCAGAATTCTCTTTGTGATATAGGTCAGAGTATACAAAGATTCAGTTTGCAAAATGAGTAATTTCTTTTTTTTTTTTTTTTTTTTGAGATGTAGTCTCACTCTGTTGTCCAGGCTGGAGTGCACTGGCAGCGATCTTGGCTCACTGCAAGCTCTGCCTCCTTCTGAGATTTCTATAATGCGTACATTGGTTTTCTTGATGATTTTCTGTAAGTTCCATATGCTCTCTTCACTTTTCCGTCCTTTTGTTTTGTTCATCTAATGATAATTTCAAATAATTTGTTTTAGAGTTCACTCATTCTTTCTTCTGCTTGATTGAGTCTTGCATTGAAGTTGTCCACTAAAATTCTCAGTGCAATTATTTTACTTTGTAGAACCAGAATTTTTGTGTTTTTTATTTCTTGATTGAACTTCTAATTTTCATGTATTGTTTTCCTGATTTCATTTTGTCATTTATCTGTATTTGCTTGAAGCTTATTTAGCTTTTTTTATAGACAATGATTTTGAATTTTGCCGGGTGTGGTGGCTCACACCTGTAATTCCAGCACTTTGGGAAGCCCAGGTGGGCGGATCACCTGAGGTCAGGAGTTTGAGGCTAGCCTGGCCAACATGGTGACACCCCTTCTCTACTAAAAATACAAAAACTAGCTGAGCATGGTGGTGCGTGCCTGTAGTTCCAGCTACTCGGGAGGCTGAGGCAGAATCGCTTGAACTTGGGAAGTGGAGGTTGCAGTGAGTTGAGATCACACCACTGTACTCCAGCCTGGGTGACAGAACGAGACTCTTGTCAAAACAGACAAACAAACAAACGTAATTATTTTGAATTTTTTTCAAGTAGCACATGGATCTTCATTATTTTAGGGCCTGTTAATGGCTTTATATTAGGGATTTTTTTTTCTCTCTCTTTTTTGTGGGGGGGGGCGTCATGTTTGACTTATTCCTCATGATCTTCATAGTCTTGCATTGGTCTTTGCTTATTTAAAGGAGCAATCTTGTCTTCTTATCTTTACAGACTCGTTTTATTAGGTAAAGACACTCTCATCTTAGGCTCCCAACTGGTGTAACTACGTTAGGGACCATGGTCATGTGGGATGGATCGGGTCCTGGTCTTCTGTGAGTTCTGCAGTCAGTCTATGTGGGTGACGCTCCTGGAAGGACTTTGGACAAGGAGCTTCAGTGCTTCAGGCATGTGGGGTTGGAGCCAAGTCCACAGAGAAATGCGGATGCTTATAGGTCTGCTGAGTCTGCACTTAGTGTATTTGCTACTAAGGTGTGAGCCTGTCTTCTTAAAGGGGCTTTCCTTGGTCTTCAAATGTACTAGAATATCATAATCTGCTATCTGGATTCCAAAGCTCCCACAATGGCACTTTTGTCCATAGATGCTTGCCAAATTAGCGTTTTCTCAGGGGATAAGAACTGGGATCTCCTATTCTCTTATCTTGCAGGTGTCACTCTCCTTTAATTATTTAATCTTGGTTTCTCTTAGATCTGTGGACCTAATTATAATGACTATTAGAAATGAAATATTTTTTGGATAAATCCAACATCTGAACAGTCTCACAGCCAGTTTCTGTTGACAACTTTGTTTCTTTTTTTTTTTGATACGGAGTCTCGCTCTGTCACCCAGGCTGGAGTGCAGTGGCCAGATCTCAGCTCACTGCAAGCTCCGCCTCCCAGTTTTACGCCAGTCTCCTGCCTCAGCCTCCCGAGTAGCTGGGACTACAGGTACCCGCTACCTCACCCGGCTAGTCCTTTGTATTTTTTCGTAGAGATGGGGTTTCACCGTGTTAGCCAGGATGGTCTCGATTTCCTCACCTCGTGATCCGCCCGTCTCAGCCTCCCAAAGTGCTGGGATTACAGGCTTGAGCCACCATGCCCGGCCTGTTTCTTTTTTTAAGGGTATATTTTATTTTATACATTGCATGTAATATTTTGTTACAAATGGGGTGTTTTAGATACTGCATTGTGACAACTTAGGGTGCGAGTTCTATCTCCTCCCCTAGAGCTTGTTATGTATTTGTTCAGTAACTGGCAGAATTGTTTGAGTAAAGTCTGTTTCTCTTCCTACAATGTTAAGCTTCTGATGTTGCTCCTCGTTAAGGTACAGTTTTAGGCAGGCCCATAGCCGCACTGAATGAAGTGGTTTTGGTTGCCCTGTCTCTTTTCACATGATCATACCCAACTGATAAGCTCCACTAATTGCCAGCGGTTGCTCAATTGTTTGCAGCACTGCCCTGTTAAATATATTATTCTGTAAATGAATTCTATCAAATTGTCTCCTTTTAAGGAATGGGAGAAAATGATGTCTACTAAAATCTTTTACTTTGTGTTTCCCACAACAGGATACCTTGCTTTAGGCTCTGCTCAGTAGACAGTTTCCAACTGTGTGCACAGCCTGAGACTGATGCTGACAGAAACCAATTAGTGCATATTGTTAAGTCTTAAAATGAGATGCAGGGTAGATCCCTAATTAAATTTACTACAATATCATCTCGCTGTCATTTTTATAACAGGAGTGAGAGTAATAGAGTAAGCTCTATTGGTGCTAGAGAATTCAATTGATATCATTCTTGTTCTCTAAGCGCTGTTACCCTTTGCTGTGATGGGGAGTATGGATGAAGTGAAAGTTGTAGAAAGGATGGTCAGAGGCCATCACTACCCTTGGGGAGTTTTGCAAGGTAAAAATGAAAGAGGGCAGGCTTTGGAATGATTAGTTAAATATATGTGTATCATTCATAGTCTCAAAGTAACATTTTAACTTGGGCTAATATTGGTAACTCTTATAATCTGTAAGTTAACAGTTACTAATGAGGAACATAAACTCTGTTTTATTTAAACTAATGCTTACTTTGACCATGATTCATTCTCATAGAAGTTTGCTGAACCCTGCTTTAAGCCAAAATCTACAGAGGCTGGGAAGAACCTCTTTGTTTATCCAGTGCTCCCAATGCACCATGTACATATTATCTGTCTGTGTGTCAATCATGACATTGAGAATGCTGGAAAGCACTTTAAACAAAATGGAAGCAAAAATACTAGTGTGTAGACATGTTACATAAACTCATTACTACCTAATGTAGAAACCATTTTAAACTGGTCACTAGAAAAAAGAGTGATAAACTTTTTAAAACAAGAAAGTACAATTTACCTTTGGCTAAAGATTATACCTTTGACATTTATATTATTATTTAGCATCATACTAAGTTAGAATAGTGTAGTAAGCAGTAATTTATTGTCTGATTCATATACTTGTGGTACTAATTATTGGAGAATGGAAAATTTCTACTTGTACTGGTTTCCAAATGATATTTTTTGTTTTTTTTGTTTGTTTTTTGAGACAGAGTTTTGCTCTTGTCACCCAGGCTGGAGTGCAGTGGCACGATTTTGGCCCACTGCAACCTCCACCTCCTGGGTTCAAGTGATTCTCCTGCCTCAGCCTTCCCAGTAGCTGGGATTACATGCGCCTACCACCACACCTGGCTAATTTTTGTATTTTTAGTAGAGATGGAGTTTCACCATATTAGGCTGATCTTGAACTCCTGATCTCAGGTGATCCACCTGCCTTAGCCTCCCAAAGTGCTGGGATTAAGGCATGAGCCACCGTGCCCAGCCCCAAATGATGTTTTTAATAAATTGACATATTAGAAATTTTAAAATTTGTTAAGGATACTTAAAACTTAATGTTTTAATATTTGTTGTATTATGTTGTATTACATATTAGTATATGTTATAAAATATATAACTATACTATATGTGGATGTATAAAATTTGGTCACAGTATTAATCACAATAAACCATATATTGTGGTCAGTTTTCTGGACATGATAAATACAGGAGAGAGCCATACAAATTATTTTTCATTAATTAATCTTCATTGACAAAACTATATATACTTTTCATGTACAACATATTGTTTTGAAATACATATACATTGTGGAATGGTTACATTGATTTAATTAACATATGTGTTATCTCAATTATTTTTGTGATGAAAACTTAACATCTATCTTAGCAATTTTCAAGAATATAAAATATTGTTATTAACATAGTCACTATGTTGTACAATAGATCTCTTTAACTTTTTCTTATCTAACTAAAACTTTGTATCCTTTGACTAACATCTCTCCTACCATACCCTCTACCTAACTCACATAACCACCATTCTACTCTCTGTTTCTACAAGTTTAACTTTTAAAAATTTGATCTATTAGTGAGATCATTTACTATTTGTCTTTCTGTGCTTGGCGTATTCACTTAGTGTAAAGTCCTCCAGTTCCATCCATGTTGCTGCAAGTGATAGGATTTCCTGATTTTTAAGGCTGAATAGTATTCCATTGCACATGTATGCCACAGTTTTTTCTTCATGCATCTATTCATGGACACTTAGATTGCTTCCATATCTTGGCTCTTGTGAATAATGGTAGTGTAGGTATCTCTCTGACATACCGACTTCATTTTTGGGAGGTAATATATCCAGTAGTGAGATGGCTGGATCATATGGTCGTTGTTTTATTTTTAATTTTTTGAAGAAACTTCATGCTGTTTTTCATAATAGCTATCCTAATTTACATTGCCACAAACAGTGTACAAGGGTTCTCTTTTTTTCCATGTCCTCACCAGCACTTGTTTGTCTTATTGATAATAGTCATTTTAGCATGGATGAAGTAACAGCTTATTGTGTTTTTAATTTTTTTTTTTTTTTTTTTGAGAT
>NW_016825478.1:113560-116545 GCF_001698545.2 Rhinopithecus bieti | reverse complement strand
GATTGTCTGTGCTTGTAGGGTATTACTCAATAAATGTCCTAAAGAGTTTCCCCATTGTTTTTTGTAGTAGTTTCATAGTTTGGGGTCTTAAATTTAAGTATTTAATCCTTTTGATTTGATTTTTATATGTGGTGAGAGATAAAAGTCTAGTTTCTTTCTTCTGCATGTGGATATCCAGTTTTCCCAACACGATTTATTGAAGAGCTTATCCTTTCCCCAATGCATGTGCTTGGCACCTTTGTTGAAAATGAGTTCTCTGTGGCTGTATGGATTTATTTCTGTGTTCTCTATTCTGTTCAATTGGTCCATGTGTCTGTTTTATACTGGTACCATGCTGTTTCACTTATAGCTTTGTAGTATAATTTGAAGTCAGGTAATGCG
This sequence comes from Rhinopithecus bieti, assembly GCF_001698545.2. Classification (NCBI taxonomy): domain Eukaryota; kingdom Metazoa; phylum Chordata; class Mammalia; order Primates; family Cercopithecidae; genus Rhinopithecus; species Rhinopithecus bieti. Next base: position 116,164 of record NW_016825478.1, on the reverse strand, counting down.
ATTCCCTCCAGTATTGTTATTTTGCTCAGAATTGCTTTAAGTATTATTATTATTTTTTTTTTGGTTCTATATACATCTTAGGATTGTTTTTTCTTTTACTATGAAGAATGTCATTGGTATTTTGATAGGGATTGCATTTAATCTATAGATTGCTTTAGGTAGTATGGACATTTTAACAATATTATTGATTCTTCCAATCCATGAACATGTTTTGTGTCCTCTTGCATCAGTGTTTTATAATTTTCGTTGTAGAGATTTTCATTTTTTTGGTTATGTTTATTTCTAGGTATTTTATTTTATTTATAGCTACTGTAAATTAGATCAGTTTTATTTCTTTTCAGATTGTTCACTTTTGCTATAAAATGCTACTGATTTTGTAGGTTGATTTTGTGTGTTGTAACTTATTAATTTTGTTTATCAGTTCTAATAGTTTTTTTTGGTGGAGTCTTTAGGTTTTCTGAATAGGAGATCAAATCGTCTGCAAACAAAGATAATTTGACTTCTTCCTTTCCAGTTTGGATACCCTTTATATCTTTCTCTTGTCTTATTGCTCTAGCTAGGACTTCCAGTTTAATAACAGCAATGAAAGTGGACATCCTTGTCATTTTCCAGACCTTAGAGGAAAAGCTTTAAATTTCTTCCCATTCAGTATGATACTAGCTGTGGGTCTGCGATACATGGCTTTTATTATGTTGAAGTATTTTCCTTCTATCCCCAGTTTTTTGAAATTTTTTATGATGAAGGGATATTGAATTTTATCAAATGCCCTTTGAGCATCAATTAAAATGATCATATGGTTTTGTCCTTCATTCTGTTGATATGATGTACAATATTGATTGATTTTGTGTGTTGAAGCATCATTGCATCCCTGGGATAAAGCCACTTGGTCATGATGAATGATTTTAATGTGTTGTTGAGTTCAGTTTGCTAGTATTTTTTTGAGGGGTTTTCAACAACATTCCTCAGAGATATTGGCCTGGAGTTTTCTTGTTTTGATGTATCAGGGTAATACTGGCCTTGTTGAATGAGTTCTGATGTATTCCCTCCTCCTGTATGTTTTAGAATAGTTTGAGTAGAATTAATATTAGTTCTTTATTTTGGTGAAATTCAGCAGTGAAGCCATCATATCCTGGACTTGTCTTTGCTGGGAGACTTCTTATATCGGTTTTGATCTCATTACTTGTTATTGGTCCATTCAGGTTTAGAATTTCTTCATGGTTCAATCTTGATAGGTTGTATGCGTCTAGGAATTCATCCATTTCTTCTACGTTTTTTAATTTATTGGCATATAGTAGCTCATAGTAGCCTCTAATGAGCCTTTGGATTTCTGCAGCATCAGTTGTAATGCCTCCTTTTTTTCTTTCTTTTTTTTTTTAATTTTTTTTATTTTAGAGATGGGGTTTCCCAGTGTTTCCCAGGTTGGTCTCAAACTCCTGGCTCAAGCAATCCTCCTGTCTCAGCCTCCCAAAGTGCTGGGATTACAGTCGTGAGCCACTGCACCTGGCCATAATGTCTCCTTTTCATCTCTGAGTTTATTTATTTGGGTCTACTCTTTTTTTTTTCCCCTAGTCTGGCTAAAGGTTTGTAGATTTTGTTTATATTTTCAAAAAATAAACTTTTCATTTCATTGATCTTTGGTATTTTTTCATTTTAATTTCATTTATTTCTGCTCTGATTTTATTCTTTCTTTTCTTATACTAATTTTGGGGTTGGTTTGCTCTTGCTTTTCTAGTTCTTTAAGATGCATTGTTAGGTTGTTTATTTGATGTTTTTCTACTTTTTTTAATGTAGGAACTTGTCACTATAAACTTTGTTCTTAGTACGGCTTTTGCTGTATCCTGTAGGTTTTGGTATGTTATATTTCCATTTTCATTTGTTTCAATAAATTTTAAAATTACCTTCTTTATTTCCTCATTAACCCACTGGTCATTCAGGAACACATTGCTTAATTTCCATGTGTTTGTGTAGTTTCCAAAGTTCCTCTTGTTATTGATCTATACTTTTATTCCATTGTAGTCAGGGATAATACTTGATTTCATATTTTGTGTTGTTTAAGACTTGTTTTGTGGCCTAACATATTCTCTATCCTTGAGAATATGCTACATGCTGAGATGAATGTGCATTCTGTAGCCATTGTATGAAATGTCCTGTAACTATCTTTTAGGTCCATTTGGTCCATACTGCAGATTAAGTCTAATTTTTTTGCTGATTTTCTGTCTGGATGATCTGTCCAATGCCAAAAATGGAGTGTTGAAGTCTCCAGCTATTATTGTATTATAATCTTTCTCTTTCTTTAGCTCTAATAATATTTCCTTCGTATATCTAAGTGCTCCAATGTTGGGTACATACATATTTATAGTGGTTATGGTCTCTTGCTGAATTGATCCTTTTATCAATAAGTAATGAATCTTCCTTGTCTGTTTTTACAGTTTTTGTCTTGAAATGTATTTTATCTGATATAAGTATACATTTTCGTGTTCTTTTTTGGTTTCCATTGGCGTGGAATTATCTTCCTGTCCCTTTATTTTTAGTCTATGTGTGTCTTTTTAGGTGAAGTGTGTTCTAGTAGGTAACAGATCGTTGGTTTTTTTTTTTTTTTTTTTT
>NW_016825478.1:107595-110257 GCF_001698545.2 Rhinopithecus bieti | reverse complement strand
TAAAAAAAAAAAAAAAAATGCTCCCTTTGTGGGCACTAGAAGAATTCTGCCCTGTATTGTGTTCCACTGTGACAGGGCAGTCACTGAGTTCCAATGCAAAGTCCCATAATCACTTCACTGTCCCTCCCCAAAGCACACAGATTCTTTCTTTGTTCAGTATGGTGCTGCTGGGGGATGAATGTCAGATGGTATAGGCTATGCAAGACTCTCTTTACTACAATCTTCAGTGCCTCTTTTCTTGATATAATATTAAAACCAGGTACTGAGATTGCTCACCTGATTTTTCATTCTTACGAAGGTGCTTTTTTGCATAGATAATTGTTTAATTTGGTGTTTATGTAGGGGAATGATTGATGAGGGATTCTATTCAGCCATCTTGCTCCACCCCACTCCCCATTTTAGCAATTTCGAAATATATAGTAGCTTATTATTAACTATAGACACCATGCAATGCAATAGATCACTGAAGCTTATTCCTCCCATCTAACTACAACTTTGTACCGTTTGATCAATATTTTCTGTTTCCCCATCCCTCTGTCTCCCCACTTTCCTCCTGCTCACCACCTGTCTATTCTCTATTTCTGTGAGACTTTTAGTTACCACATGTAAGTGAGATTATACAGTATTTGTCCTTCTGTGCCTGGTCTATTTCTCTTAGCATAATGTCCTACAGTTTCATTCATGTTTTACACATGACAGGATTTCATTCTTTTTAAAAGCTTTATAGTATTTTATTGTGTACCTTGTTGATGGGCACTTAGATTGTTTCTGTATCTTGGCTATTGTGAATAATGCTGAAAAATAAAATGCTTAAGAATAAATCTAACCAAGGAAGTAAAATATCTGCACACTAAGAAGAGTAAAACTTGGTCAGGCGCAGTGGCACATACCTGTAATCCCAGCATTTCGGGAGGCTGAGGCGGGTGGATCACTTGAGGCCAGGAGCTTGAGGCCGAGAGCCTGAGACCAGCCTGGCCCACATGGCAAAACCACTTCTCTACTAAAAATACAAAAACTTAGCCATGTGTGGTGGTGGGCACCTGTAATCCCAGCTACTCAGGAGGCTGAGGCAGGAGAATCACTTGAACCTGGGAGGTGGACGTTGCAGTGAGCTGAGATTGCACTACTGCACTCCAGCCTGGGCAACAGAATGAGTCTCTGTCTCAAAAAAAAAAAAATGCTGGGTGCAGTGGCTCACACCTGTAATCCCAGCACTTTAGGTGGCTGAGACAGACAGATCACCTAAAGTCAGGAGTTCAAGACCAGCCTGGCCAACATGGCAAAACCCCTTCTCTACTAAAAAAAAAAAAATAGAAAAATTAGACTCGGTGCAGTGGCTTATGCCTGTGATCCCAGTACTTTGGGAGGCTGAGGCGGGCGCATCTCCTGAGGTTGGGAGTTCGAGACCAGCCTGACCAATATGGAGAAACCCTGCCTCTGCTAAAAATACAAAATTAGCTGGAGGTGGTGCTGCATGCCTGTAATCCTAGCTACTCAGGAGGCTGAGACAGGAGAATTGCTTGAACCCAGGAGGCGGAGGTTGCGGTGCGCCGAGATCGCGCCATTGTACTCCAACCTGGGCAACAAGAGCAAAACTCCATCTAAAAAAAAAAGAAAATTTAGCCAGGCATGGTGGTGCGTGCCTCTAATCTCAGCTACTTGGGAGGCTGAGGCAGGAGAATCACTTGAACCTGGGAGGTGGAGGTTGTAGTGAGCCGAGATCACACCACTGCACTCCAACTGGGCAACAGAGCAAGACTCCGTCTCAGAAAAAAAAAAAAAGAACTGTAAAACAACTTGATTTAACATTGGAGAGGAGATTTTAGGGGGGCGGAGCAAGATGGCTGAATAGGAACAGCTCCAGTCTCCAACTCCCAGCGCGAGCGACACAGAAGACCAGTGATTTCTGTGTTTTCAACTGAGGTACTGGGGTCATCTCACTAGGGAGTGCCGGACAATCGGTGCTGGTCAGTTGCTTCAGCCTGACCAGCGAGAGCTGAAGCAGGGCGAGGCATCGCCTCACCTGGAAGCGCAAGGTGGAAGGGAATCCGTTTTCCTAGCCAGGGGAACTGAGACACACAACACCTGGAAAATCGGGTAACTCCCACCCCAATACTGCGCTTTAAGTGAACAGGCACACCAGGAGAGTGTATCCCACACCTGGCCGGGAGGGTCCTACACCCACGGAGCCTCCCTCACTGCTAACACAGCAGTCTGCGGCGATCTATCCGCAGGGCAGTGGCGAGGCTGGGGGAGGGGCGCCCGCCATTGCTGAGGCTTAAGTAGGTAAACAAAGCCGCTGGGAAGCTCGAACTGGGTGGAGCTCACAGCAGCTCAAGGAAACCTGCCTGTCTCTGTAGTCTCCACCTCTGGGGACAGCGCACAGCTGAAGACCAACAGGGGAAGCAGCGGGGGCTGGTGCAGACGCCAACGACTCTGTCTGACAGCTTTGGGGAGAGCCGTGGATCTCCCAACGCGGAGGTTGAGATCTGAGAACGGACAGACTGCCTGCTCAGGTGGGTCCCTGACCCCTGAGTAGCCTAGCTGGGAGACATCCCCCACTAGGGGCAGTCTGACACCCCACACCTCACAGGGTGGAGTACACCCCTGAGAGGAAACTTCCAAAGGAAGAATCAGACAGGTACACTCGCTGTTCAGCAAT
>NW_016825478.1:83166-103584 GCF_001698545.2 Rhinopithecus bieti | reverse complement strand
CTAGAACTTAAAGTATAATAAAAAAATAAAATAAAATAAAAAATTGGAGAAGAGTTTGCCTTCCTGCCCATATCTGTTGCTTCTGACAGCCTCCACTGAGCACCATGGCTCCTAGGAAGGGCACCAGTTGTGTAGCCAAGACCAACTCCTTAGGGAAGTGGAAGCTTACCTCCTTTGTTAAAGACTTTTACCGTGAAATGGAAATACGAATCAAGCAAGTTGAGTCAGACACGCAGAACCTCTTCAAGGAGGTGGATAAAGTCTACAACATCCAGATCGTGCAGCTCCCTGAGGCATTGCGCAAAGATGAATGGCTTGGTTATTTCTCCCTTGGAGGAAACAAACAGATTGGAAGAGGCAGCAGCAGCTGACCTGCATATCACCAAAATAGACAAACTAACCATGGAAGCTATTCAGACACCCCTGAAACCTGCTAAAACATGAAAGGTGATACAAGTAGATGAAATGATAGTGGAAGAGGAAGAAGAAGAAAATAAACATAACAATCTTCAAACTGCAAGAGTCAAAAGGTGTCCTCTATCCAAAAAGAGAACTCAGTCTGTACAAGGAAAAGACAGAAGGGAAAAGTCAAGCTGTGCTATCACTGTTACCCCATCTTTGGGCCGATTGGGCATGTCCATAGTGAAACCAACTCCAGGCCTGACACCCAGGTTTGACTCGAGGGTCTTCATGATCCCTGGCCTGCACACTCCTGCCACAGGAGAGTGGATTTACAACATCTCAGGAAATGACATCCCTCTTGTCCACAGCAAAGAGATCTTTCTCACTGTGCCAGTGGATGGCGAAGAGCGCATGTGATTATTGGCCAGTGACTTGCAGAGGCTTAACATCGCCCAGCTAGATCCAGAGGCCTTGGGAAACGTTAAGAAGCTCTCCAACCATCTTGCCCAAATCTGCAGCAACATACAGACCCATAAATGAGAAGCCAAAGTTGACACGGTGGACTTTTTTTTTTTTTTTCTTGGGACAGAGTTTCACTCTTGTACCCAGGCTGGAGTGCAACAGCGTGGTCTTGGTTCACTGCAACCTCTGCCTCCCGAGTTCAAGAAATTCTCCTGCCTCAGTCTCCTGAGTATCTGGGATTACAGGCACCCTCCACCATGCCCAGCTAATCGTTGTATTTTTAATAGAGACAAGGTTCCACCATGTTGGGCAGGCTGGTCTCGAACTCCTGACCTCAGGTAACCCCCTGCCTTGGCCTCCAAAAGTGCTGGGATTAAGGCTTGAGCCACTGTGCCCAGGCAAGACTTCTTCCCTTCAGGCTTGTTTGAGTGTGAAGTTCCAAAGCAAAGAGTTCTCATTATGGTACATAAACTCAGATCCAAATATCAACCAATTCTTTAAATACCTTCTTATTTTCCTCACCACTATATTAATTCTAGTTACCGCTAACAACCTCTTCCAACTTTTCATTGGATGAGAAGGCGTAGGAGTTATATCTTTCCTATTAATTCGCTGATGACACGCTCGAACAGACGCCAACACAGCAGCCGTCCAAGCAATCCTATACAACCACATTGGCGACATCGGCTTTATCCTAACCATAACATGGTTTCTCCTACATTATAACTCATGAGACTTTCAACAAATATTTATCCTAGACTCCAACCCAAAACTCCTCCCACTTGTAGGTCTTCTCCTAGCAGCAACAGGAAAATCAGCTCAACTTGGCCTACACCCTTGACTACCCTCCACCATAGAAGGCCCAACCCCAGTTTCAGCTCTACTCCATTCCAGCACCATGGTTGTTGCCAGAGTATTCCTACTTACCCACTTTCACCCTGTAATGGAAAATAACACATTAATCCAAAGCCTTACGCTGTGTCTGGGGGCCATTACTACCATATTCACAGCAGTCTGTGCCCTAACACAAAATGGTATCAAAAAAATTGTAGCCTTCTCTACCTTAAGTCAACTAGGCCTAATAATAGTCACTATCGGCATCAACCAACCATACTTGGCATTCCTACACATCTGCACCCATGCCTTCTTCAAAGCCATACTATTCATTTGTTCCGGATCTATTATTCACAACTTAAACAATGAACAAGATATTCAAAAAATAGGAGGACTATTCAAAACAATACCCCTCACTTCAACTTCTCTAACCATCAGCAACCTAGCTCTCACAGGCATGCCTTTTCTCACAGGCTTCTATTCCAAAGACCTTATCATCGAAACCGCAAACGTATCCTATACCAACGCCTGAGCCCTATCTATTACTCTCATTGCCACTTCCCTAACAAGTGCCTACAGCACTCAAACTATTTTACTCACCCTAACAGGACAACCTCGCTTCCTAACCTCAGTTAACATTAACAAGAACGACCCTACCCTGTTAAACCCAATCAAACGCCTCACAATCGGTAGTCTACTCGCAGGATTTCTCATCACCAACAACATCCCTCCTATCTCACTTCCCCAATCAACTGTACCCCACCACCTAAAACTCCTAACCCTATACATAATTACTCTAGGTCTCCTAGTAACCCTAGACCTCACCCTCATAACCAATAAACAAAATATTCACCCCATCACACATACTCAAATTCTCTAATATACTAGGATATTTTCCCATTACAATCCACCGCATAGCCTCTTACCAAAACCTACTTATAAGTCAAAATCTAGCTTCCCTTTTACTAGACTCGATCTGACTAGAAAAATCCATACCTAAGACAATCTCTCACACCCACATTATCACCTCCATTATCACAACTACTCAAAAAGGCATAATCAAATTTTACTTTCTCTCCTTCCTCATTCCCCTCATCCTAACTCTATTATTAATCACATAACCTATTGCCTCGAGTAATCTCAATCACAATATACACACCAACAAACAACGTTCAACCAGCAACCACCACTAACGCCCATAATCATATAAAGCACCTGCACCAATAGAATCCCCTCAAACTAACCCTGGCCCCTCCCCCTCAAAAATTACCCAACTTCCTATGTTACTAAAATTAACTACCACTACCAACTCATCAAAATCTAAAACTCATAAAACTAATCCTACCTCCATCACTAACCCCACTAGAAGACTCCCCAAAACCTCAAACCCTGAACCCCATGATTCAGGGTATTCTTCAATAGCCATAGCCGTAGTATAACTAAAACAACTATTATAACCCCAAATAAATTAAAACACCATTAAACCCATGTAAGTTCCTCCATAGTTTAAAATAATTAGACAACCAATCACACCGCTAACAATTAATGCTAAACCCCCATAAATAGGAGAAGGCTTAGAAGAAAACCCCACAAACCCCATAACTAATAGCACACTCAATAAAAATAAAATATATGTCATAGTTTCCACATGGACTTCAACCACGACCAATGATATGAAAAATCATCGTTGTATTTCAACTACAAAAACATTAATGACCCCAACACGCAAATCTAATCCTATCATAAAAATAATCTAGTCCCTCATCAACTTAGCCACCCCATCCAACATTTCTATATGATGAAACTTTGGCTCACTCCTTGCAACCTGTCTAATTCTGCAAATTATTACAGGCCTATTTCTAGCAATACACTATTCACCAGACATCTCCTCTGCCTTTTCCTCAATCGCACACATTACCCGAGATGTAAACTACGGCTGAACCATTCGCTGTCTCCACGCTAACAGTGCCTCCATATTCTTTATCTGTCTCTTTCTACATGTAAACCGAGGCCTATACTATGGCTCATTCCTCTTTCTGGAAACCTGAAACATTGGCATCATACTTCTACTCATAACTATAGCAACAGCCTTCATAGGCTATGTCCTCCCATGAGGCCAAATATCATTTTGAGGTGCTACAGTAATTACAAACCTACTATCAGCAGTTCCATACATCGGAACAAATCTCGTCCAGTGGGTCTGAGGCGGATGCTCCATTGACAACCCCACTCTCACACAATTCTTCACCTTTCATTTCATCCTACCTTTTATCACTGTAGCCCTCACAACCCTACACCTATTGTTTCTACATGAAACAGGGTCAAATAACCCCTGCAGAATTTCCTCCCACTCTGACAAAATCACTTTTCACCCCTACTACACAATCAAAGATATCCTAGGCCTAATCCTTCTCCTCCTTATCTTAATAACATTAGTAATATTCTCACCTGACCTTTTAAGCGACCCAGATAACTACACTCCAGCCAATCCACTAAATAACCCCTCCACACATTAAACCAGAATGATATTTTCTATTCGCATATGCAATCCTACGATCAGTACCCAATAAACTAGGAGGGGTCATAGCACTCCTCCTATCAATCCTTATCCTAATCATCATACCTATACTACATAAATCCAAACAACAAAGTATAGCATTCCGCCCCCTCAGCCAGTCTTTATTCTGACTCCTAACCACAACCCTACTAACCCTCACTTGAATCGGAAGTCAGCCAGTAAACCAACCCTTTATCGTTATCGGACAGATAGCATCCATAATATACTTCACCACAATCCTAATCCTAATACCACTTGCCTCCCTAACCGAAAACAACCTACTCAAGTGAACTTGCCCTCATAGTACAAACCAATACACCAGTCTTATAAACCGGAAATGGAAACTTCTCCCTAGGGCAATTCAGAAAGTAAGTACTCAACTTCACCACCAACACCCAAAACTGGCATTCTAACTTAAACTACTTTCTGTATTCTAAGGGGTGCAAACTTTAAACACAATTTAAGTACCAATTTATTTTAATGTGCTCCTATGTAATTCGCGCCTTACTGCTAGTCAACATGTATATTATATAGTACTATAAATGCTTAACTGTACATAGCACATATTTTTACATACTTACATAATCATCCTTGAAAACATGCTTACAAGCAAGAACTCTCATAAATCAGTCAACTATAACACATACCATCAAGCCTCAAAGCCCAAGTAACACCACTGGAATATCAACTAACCTAATTATTCACTTACCATACATAATACATTACATCGTTCACTGGACATAGCACATTTCAGTCAAATCAATTCTCGTCGCCACGGGTACCCCCCGCAGTTAGGTGTCCCTTGTTCACCATCCTCCGTGAAATCAATATCCCGCACAAGAGTGCTACTCTCCTCGCTCCGGGCCCATAACTCGTGGGGGTAGCTATACTGAACTGTATCCGGCATCTGGTTCTTACCTCAGGACCATATAGTCAAGATCGCCCACACGTTCCCCTTACATAAGACATCTCGATGGATCACGAGTCTATCACCCTATTAACCAGTCACGGGAGCTCTCCATGCATTTGGTATCTTTTATCTCGGGTATGCACGCGACCCCATCGCAGAATGCTGGCCCCGCCACACCACATGCCGCGGAACCTGTCTTTGATTCCTGGTCCATACCGTTATTAATCGCACCTTACATCCAATATTCCGACCCCGCATAACTACCATAAGGTGTTATTTAATTCATGCTTGTAAGACATATCAATAACTAATCATACAACACATCCCTCGCCACACTAAAAAATTACAACAAATTTTCGCTCAAACCCGCCTGTGGGAATTCAGGAAGGGGAGACATGCTGTTCCCACACCCGTTAGGTAGGGCTGTGCTCTTCAGCCCTCCATCCCAGCTGACTCCAGCAGTTGCTTGCAGGGGCCCTGCTGTGGAAACATCCTATCAGTCTCCAGCTGAATCCTCCCTGCCCTCTGAGCTGCTGCCTTCTGCCCACTGTACCTCAGCATCCTCTTTGCCCTGCCCTGCCTGCAACCGAGGTGGTGCACAAGAACCCTGTGTTCTCCGGAAGACTCCCTCCACCACCCCTACCCAGAGAGCCTTTGCATCTGGCATTTCTGTTCTCTGTGCTTGAGACTGGGAGGTTTGGGCTCAGAGAAGTGCGCTTTGGGCCACGAGAGGGCTGGTCCAGAAAGCGGGGGGCACTGTGCAAATCATCAGATCAGGACAGTTGGCAGCAGTAACCTCAGCAGGGAACACGCACATCTCCCCTCCGGTACTCATCTCTCCTCCCCCTCCTCCCTTTCTTCCTCCTCCTGCTATTGGAGGTGCTCAATGGGACTTTGGGGTCTTTCACCTGCTGTGCCCAGTAGTTCTTTCGAAACCCACTTGTGAAACAGTGTTTGTTTGTTTGTTTGTTTTCCTTTTTTTGAAATGGAGTCTCAATCTGTCACTGAGGCTGGAGTATAGTGGCATGATCTTGGCTCACTGCAACCTTCATTTCCCAGATTGCAGAAATTCTCCTGCCTCAGCCTCCCAAGTAGCTGGGATTACAGGCATGTGCCACTACACCTGGATAATTTTTGTATTTTTAGTAGAGATGAGGTTTCACCACATTGGCCAGGCTGGTCTTGAACTCCTGACCTCAAGTGATCTGCCTGTCTCGGCCTCCTGAAGTGCTGGGATTACAGGTGGGAGCCACTGTGCCCAGTCAACACAGTGTTTTATGTTTATCTCTGTTTACTGAAGACCAAATACTGGTTTGGAGACAGCTTCCATGTCTTGCTCTTCTACCTCACTAGTCAGTGGGAGTTTGGGTAAGGGAATTGTAGAGCTTAGATTCTAGGTTTTTTATGTGATTGATCACAAAATAATCATCTCTAAGCTATCTATGGCCCAGTGTTCCCTGCCAAGTCTGTAGGTTTCAGTAAGCACTTCTCTTTTGTGGAGCTCCTGTTGGCAGGGGCGGGTGTGATTTGCCTGGTGGCCTCATTCCCTGTGTTTAGCCTGTGCCTTGGGCATGGACTTTGTTAAATGGAGTCAGCAGTGAGGCCCTCGTGCTGCAGCCAGCCTCTGTGCCCCAGAGAATCATGTGCTGTATTCTAAGAATTTGAGAACTACAGTCCTCACTCACAGGCTTGAAGGCACATAGTTTTCTCAAGTAGGGCTCTTTGTAGTATTATTTATTACTTTGCAACAAGACCATGTTTGTAATATAGTCCTATTCAAGTTGAATTCTTTTGAGTTCTTTTATTCTCCTTTCCTTGAGATTTTTGTATGTATTGTGTATCTACTATATATATATATGTATTTTTTATATGTATTGTTCTTCTGAGTAATGGTATCTCTAAGCTGATTTATTCTAATCAGAGCTAGTCCCTGCTTTCAATAAATTCTGGTTTTGTGTTTAAAAAATATTGGAGAAGACACAAATAAATGGAAAGTTACCCCATGTTCATGGATTAGAAGAAATAATATTATTAAAATGTCCATATTACCCAAAGTGGTCTACAGATATAATACCATTCCTATCAAAATTCCCAAGTCATTTTTAACACAAATAGGAAAAAATCCTAAAATGATACGGAACTAGAAAAAAACCCTGCATAGTGAAAACAGTCTTGAGCAGAAAACAACAAAGCTGAAAGCATTGTATTCCTTGATTTCAAGATATATTATAAAGTGATTGTAATCCAGACAGCATGGCACTGGCATAAAAGCAAACACATCAATCAATGTAACAGGATAGAATGTTCATAAATAAACTTAAGTAGTTATAGTCCATTGATTTTTGACCAAGGTGCCAAGAACACATACTGGGTACAGTATGATCTTTTCAATAAATAGTATTGGTTAAACTGGATATTCACATGCGGAAAAATAAAACTTTACTCTTATCTCACAACATGTACAAAAATCAACTCAAAATGGATAAAAGTCTTAATACTTGAAATTGTAAAGCTATTAGAACAAAACATAGGGGCAAAGCTCCATGACATTGATCATGACAATTATTTCTTGAATAGAATTCCAAAAGCTGGCCGGGTGCAGTTACTCATGCCTGTAATCCCAGCACTTTGGGAGGCTGAGGCGGGTGGATCACCTGATTTCAGGAATTTCAAACCAGCCTGACCAACATGGTGAAACCTCGTCTCTACTAAAAATATAAAAATTAGCTGGGTGTGGTGGTGGGTGCCCATAATACCAGCTACCCAGGAGGCTGAGCAGGAGAATGACTTGAACCCAGGAAGCGGAGATTGCAGTGAGCCGAGATCTTGCCACTGCACTCCAGCTGGGGCAACAGAGTGAGACTCCACCTCAAAAAACAAACAAACAAACAAACAAAAAACTTCAAAAGCACCAGCAACAAAACCAAAAGAAATAACTAATAGCATGAAGATACAACCCACAAATTGGAAAAAATATTTTCAAATTATACATCTGATAAGGGACTAATGTTCAAAATATATAATACTTTTGCCATGACTCTAACAACTCAATAGCAAGAAAACAAATAACAAAATAACACAATGAAAAATGGATGAAGGATCTGAACAGGCATTTCTCAAAAGAAGAAATACAAATGGCCAAAAGAAATATGAAAAAAAATAGCATCTCTAATCATCAGGAAAATGCGAACTAAACACATGATGAGGTATCACCTCATGTCTGTTAGAATGATTGTTATCAGAAAGACAAACCATCACCAGTGCTGGCAAGCATGTGGAGAAAAGAATTCTTTTTTAAAAAAAAATTTGTATTTTTGGTTCAGGGGTACATGTGCAAGTTTGTTGTATAGGTAAATTGCATGTCATGGGGGTTTGGTGTACAGATTATTTCATCACACAGATAATAAGCATAGTACTGGCCGGATGCAGTGGCTCGAGTCTGTAATCCCCGCACTTTGTCAGGCCAAGGCGGTTGGATCATCTGAGGTCAGGATTTGAGCCTAGCCTCACCAACATGTCGAAACTCTCTCTCTACTAAAAAATAACCAAAATTAGCCGGGCATGGTGGTGGGCACCTGTAATCCCAGCTACTTAAGAGGCTGAGGCGGGAGAATCACTTGAACCTGGGAGGCGGAGGTTGCAATGAGCCAAGATCGCACCATTGCACTCGGTAACAGAGAGAGAGTCCATCTCAAACCAACAGAAAAAAGTGCTCGCTTCGGTAGCATATACACTAAAAAAGAAAAAGAAAAAAAGAGTAAGCATAGTACCTTTTCTATCCTCACTGTCCTCCCTCCCTCAAGGAGGCCCCAGCATCTGTTGTTCCCTTTTTGTGTTCATGTGTTCTCAATATTTATCTCCCACTTATAAATGAGAGTGTGTGGTATTTGGTTTTCTGTTCCTGCATTACATTGCTTCAGATAATGGCTTCAGCTCCATCCATGTTGCTACAAAGGACATGATCCTGTTCTTTTTTTTTAAGGCTGTGCAGTATTCCATGGTGTGTATGTACATTTTCTCTACCTAGTCTCCATTGATGGGCATTTAGGTTGATTCTGTCTTTGTTATTGTGACAAGTGCTGTGATACACATGCCTGTGTCTTTATGATAGAACAATATATATTCCTTTGGGTATAAACCTGGTAATGGGTTTGCTGTGTCAAATGGTAGTTCTGTTTTAACTTCTTTCAGAAATTGTCAGGCCAGTCGTGGTGGCTCACATCTGTAATCCCAGCACTTTGGGAGGCTGAAGAGGGTGGATCACTTGAGGTCAGGAGTTTGAAACCAGCCTAGTCAACATGGTGAAACTCCACCTCTACTAAAAATACAAAAATTAGCTGGGTGTGGTGGTGGATGTCTGTAATCCCAGCTACTCTAGAGGCTGAGGCCAGAGAATCACTTGAACCCAAGAGGCGGAGGTTGCAGTGAGCCGAGATCACACTGCTGCCCTCCAGCCTGAGTGACAAGAGTGAAACTCTGTCTCAAAAAAAGAAAAGAAAAGAAATTATCAAACTGCTTTTCACGATGGCTGAACTAATTTGTATTCCCACCAGCAGTGTATATACGTTTCAAAGAGAAAAGGGAATTCTTAAACATCACTGTTGGGAATTTAACTTGGTACAGTCATTTTGGGAAATAATATGAAGGTTCCTCAAAAACTAGAAATAGTATTACTGTATGATGCAGCAGTACCACTTCTGGGTATGTACCCTAGTGGAATGAAATTGATCTGTCAAAAGACATCTCACATTTTTATTTCAATCTTTTAAAATATATTAAGACTTATTTTGTGGCCTAACATATAATCTCTCCTGAAGAATGTCTTGTGTTTGAAAAAAATGCGTATTACTTTGCTGTTGGATGAAATATTCTACATATATCCATTAGGTCTATTTGGTCTAAAGTGTAGTTTAAAGCTGACATTTTTAAACAGATGTTCTGTCTGGATAGTCTATTCATTTCTGAAAGTAGGGTGTGTAAATCCCTTACTATTATTGTAATATAGTGTATCTCCCCCTCAAGTCAACTAATATTTGCCTTATATATTTAGAAGCTCTGATATTGGATGCATATATATTTACAATTGTTAGTTTTTTGATGAACTGACCTCTTCGTCGTGATATGATGACCTTCTTTATATCATTTTACAGTTTTTGACTTCAAGTCTGTCTTCTGTGATAGGAGTATAGCTCTCTGTGCTCCCTCTTTTAGTTTCTAATTGCATGGAATATCTTTCCAACTAAAGTATGTACAATTGTAAGGCCTTTTTGCTAGCAGAATTTACTTTGATAAAATTATTTACACTAGTGATGTTATATTACATATTCTGTTAGCACTCCAAAATACCCAGAGGTAGTTTATAACATACTAACACAATTGTTAATAAAAACCAATAGCATATATGCATATAAAATATTATTTCACTCTTTCCTGCTTGTTCTTCAGGTAATAAGTTTAAAGCAAATTTGCTAACCTATAAATCATCTCTGCCTATAGTTGGTATGTATAGTGTAACCATACTTACATGGTTAAAAGAATTATAGCTATTGATCAAATTGTTCAGTTATGTGTTATTTTAAATGTGTTTTTTATTCATGTGTTCATTCATTATTTCATGATTTCATTCATTCATGATTGTCAGGGATTGATAATGAGAGTTGTTGATTCACTATATTTTTTTACTAGTGGAAAATGAAAATCACTGTGACTTTGTTAAGCTCTGAGATATGCTTCTTTGTACCAATATGGAAAATGTAAAAGAAAAAACCCACACTCAGCACTATGAAAGTTATACCAAAAACTGGAGAAAATGGGCTTTACAGATGTGGGCCCAGACAATCAGCCTGCTGGTGAGTAAAAATATTGCCAGCACAACCAAATGGATGATTTAGGAGTCCCCTACAAGCAGAAGATACAACAATTTGGGTATGAGAATAATTATACTTCTCCCATCTTGAGCCATCCTAAAGAAAACATCCTGAATGTTAGGTGTTTTTATCATCTTTTGATGAAGATAGAGATAGTAGGAACAACATAATGCGAGATCTCATTTTTATGCTGAAATATGTGTATTCAATATGTGTATATGCTGAAATGTGTATTGAAGAAAAAAACCCAGTATTTTGTTCTATTTTTTGTATTTATATGAAATGTGTATGTATTATATGAAAGAAAGGATAGGCTGGGCACGGTGGCTCATGCCTGCAATCCCAGCACTTCGGGAGGCCGAGGCAGTTGGATCATCTGAGGTCAGGAGTTCGAGACCAGCCTGGCCAACATGGTGAAACGCTGTCTCCACTAAAAATAAAAATTTAGCCAGGCGTGGTGGCATGCACCTGTAATCCCAGCTACTGGGGAGGCTGAGGCAGGAGAATCACTTGAACCCAGGAGGTGGAGGTTGCAATGAGCTGAGATCGCATTACTACAGTCTAGCCTCGGCAACAGAGCTAGACTTGGTCTCAAAAAAAAAAAAAAAAAAAAAAAAAAAAGGATAAAGAAAAGATGGAAAATATTAGCAAAGTTTGACAAAAGATATCAAGAAGAGTTTGATGGAGGAACCAGCTGAAAAGCAGTAGTGCAGTGTCCTGGAAGTTAAATGAGAAAAATTTGAGAGCAGATATATTGCTCTAACTTGAAGATGAATAGAACTGGGTGCAGTGGCTCCTGCTTGTAAGCCCAGTACTTTGGGAGGTCGAGGCAGGCAGATCACCTGAGGTCAGGAGTTTAAGATCAGCCTGGCCAACATGGTAAAACCCTGTCCCTACTAAAAATACAAAAAAAATTAGCTGGGTGTGGTGCTGGGTGCCCATAATCCCAGTTACTTGGGAGGCTGAGGCAGGAGAATTGCTTGAATCTGGGCGGCAGAGGTTGCAGTGAACTGAGATTGTGCCACTGCACTCCAGCCTGGGCAACAAAGTGAGACTCTATCTCAAAAAAAAAAAAAAAAAGAACAGGACTTGTGCTGCAAAAAAAATATGGAAATATGGCACTGTAGTGTATGTAATTCAGTTGTATCATTTGTTGTTCTTTGCAGACACCCAAAATTTAACTATCTTAAATTAATAATATTTTGAAAGGCTCTTTGCTTTATTTTAGACAATTTTTGACAATTGTCTCATACATTAGAGGTTTCCCTGAATTTTACTGTCAAAAGATGTGAAGAAGATATGATATACTGGAAAGTGGTGGGGATAGAATTCACTCATACAAGTGTTGGAAATTGTAGTATTCTTTACATGTACTCTCTATATCACATTTCTCTTTAGTTTTCAAGAAACCTTTGAAGCCAAAAAACAAGAGTTCTACAATCAATGTCAGAGGGAAGAAGAAGAGTTGAAACAGAGATTTATGCAGTGAGTCAAGGAGAAAGAAGCAACATTTAAAGAAGCTGAAAAGAGGTCAGTACTGACAGTTTGATATAATTTGCATTAATTTTAGGTGCCCTATTAATTTGGGGTTTTAATCTCAAGAGTTTAGTTGATGTTTTGGAGGATATTTGCTATTTTCAAAAGTAGCTTTTACCATGTAGATTTGAAGATAGCCTTTACAAAATTGTAGTCTATAATGTTTTTTCTAGAGAACTTAAATAATTTTCCATTTAAATAACCCTTAAAATAATTTTATAACAATTTATTTATTGGCCGGGCGCGGTGGCTCAAGCCTGTAATCCCAGCACTTTGGGAGGCCGAGACGGGCAGATCACGAGGTCAGGAGATCGAGACCATCCTGGCTAACACGGTGAAACCCCGTCTCTACTAAAAAATACAAAAACTAGCCAGGCGAGGTGGCGGGCGCCTGTACTCCCAGATACTCGGGAGGCTGAGGCAGGAGAATGGCGTGAACCCGGGAGGCGGAGCTTGCAGTGAGCTGAGATCCGGCACAGTACTCCAGCCCGGGCGACAGAGCGAGACTCCGCCTCAAAAAAAAAAAACAAAAAAAAAATTATTTATTTTATTTACAATTTAAATTTTCATGCATAAAGTTTAATTTGTGACAAACCCAAGCTATTTACTCTGAGAAGAGTCTTATACTGTCTAATGCTATTAATACACTAGAAAATTGTCTTCTCTTTTATAAATAAGCAAATATTGACTAGTGCTGGCCTTGATTAATGAGAAAATTTTAAGTTGGTAAACTACGTAAATTATTTATTTATGTTATTCCATGCCATTTCTAATAATGGAAAAAAAGGCTATTAATATAGTTTTAATTATTTGCCACAAATACGTTTTTGGTGAAGACATATTTTTGAAACCGTAATTTCTTTTTCTCTTCTTTCTCTCAAGTGTAGGTGGCTTTAGTTTAAGAACATTTAGTTTTATTAGGTAAATTGGAACATGAACTTCCTTTTTCATAAAAATAAAATGGTAATTAGGTGCTAGAGGCCAGATGTCTCACTCAAAGACAGTTGAATTATAAGTAATAAAAATTTTGGCCGGGTACAGTGGCTCACACCTGTTAATTCCAACACTTTGGGAGATGGAGGCAGGCAGATCACCTAAGGTCAGGAGTTTTAGATGAGCCTGGCCAACATGGTGGAACACTGTCTCAACTAAAAATACAAAAATTAGCCAGGCATGGTAGTGCATGCCTTTAATTCCAGCTACTTGGGAGGCTGAGGCAGGAGAATTGCTTGAACCTGGGAGGCAGAGGTTACAGTGAGCCGAGATTGCGTCACTACACTCCAGCCTGGGCGACAGAGTGAGATGACTCCTCAAAAAAAAAAAAAAAAAAAAATCATTAGCTTAGATATAGAAAAAAAGTCTGGATGTATACATGGGTAAGTCATGGTATCCAAGGACAACAGACATAGCTGGATCTCATGAAGACTTAAATCAAAACTAGGAAGTGACCAGACGCCAAAGCAACCATTTAAATTTTCTCTTTCTCTTCCACTTCACTTCCCTTAGTTGTGAACCTTATTCCTGTATGTCTGCTTCTTTTTTCTTTCTGGAGATTAGTTTCTTTTCCATATCTCAACTATGTGTTCTCTTAGGGTTGATTACATATATTGATTATTGTCAATTAATGCTGCAATAAACATGAAAGTGTAGATATCTCTTTGACACACTGATTTTATTTCCTTTGAATATGTAACTATTAGTGGTGTTGCTGAACCATATGGTTCAGCAATTGTTTAATGAAGTCCCATATTGTTTTTCATAATAGCTGTACTGATTTACATTTTTATCAAAAAATTGACATGTAGTGGCAATTATTCATTGAATAAATGGACCCAGCAATAGTGCATTAGCTATGCTATATGCATACATTAAAAATGCAGATATATTGATTTTCGAAAGATAATGTAACTTCTTATTGCTTTTGAACATGTTTGTGAGTTATATTACTGAGGGATCTTTTATCTTCTCATTCTTTCATCTTAATCCAATGTTATTAAAACTGAAATCACCAATATTATTCCATATCTAAAAATAATATCTACCTCGTAAAAATTATCACTCTGGGCCGGGCTTGGTGACTAATGCCTATAATCCCAGCACTTTGGGAGGCCAAGGCGGGCAGATGACAAGGTCAGGAGATCAAGACCATCCTGGCTAACACGGTGAAACCCTGTCTCTACTAAAAAAAATACAAAAAATTAGCTGGACGTAGTGGCAGATACCTGCAGTCCCAGCTACTCGGGAGGCTGAGGCAGAAGAATGGCGTGAACCTGGGAGGCGGAGCTTGCAGTGAGCTGAGATCACGCCACTGCACTCCAACCTGAGCGACAGAGCGAAACTCCATCTCAAAAAAAATAATTATCACTCTGCTGCATTTGAGAATAGACTTTTTAGGTAATAATGATATAATCCATAGGGTTTTTGGGGGGCACAGAAGGATTCATGGTAACAGAACATTTTATTTTCTATTTTCCCAGAGCTATAAAACATGATGTTATAACAGTATAAGGCATATTTTTATACTTTTCATAATTTTTTCTAAAAAAAATTAGTGTTTGTTTCCTATATAACTTTTAGCTTTATAAGTAAATATTTGTCTCTTTCAGCTCCAGTATTATGTGAAACAGAGTTTCCAGATTTATGTAGCATGGAAAGTTTTTATAAGTCAGAGTTACTGATTTTTGCTATTTTCTCAATTATTTAGTTCTTTTATCTTTAGTTGATTTTTTTTTTTTTTGTAGTGACACATTTTGTTTCCATTCTCATTTTCTTTTGTTTATATTCTATGTATATTTCATTTTTGGTTACTATGAGAATTACACATAACATCCTAGAGTTATACCATTCTAATTAGAATTTATTTCAACTTAAGTTCAATCACATACCAAAATTCTACTGCTATATAGCTCTACTGTTTTTATGTTATTGATGTAACAAATTATATCTTTATTCACTGTATACCACCTAACAGATTTATAATTACAATTTATGCATTTGTCTTTTAAATCCTGTAGAAAATAAAAGCAGTTACAAACCAAAATTACAATAATACTGTTTTTATGTTTGTTTACGTATTTACCAGAGAGCTTTATATATTCATATAGCTTGCTTATTTGCTTATATGGTTACTGCCTAGAGCTCATTTATTTCAATCTGAAGGACTTTAACACTTCTTGTATGACAGATTTAGAGATAAATGGATTTTTTTCAGCGTTAAAAAAACAAAATCTGGAAATGTCTTAATTTCTCCCTCATTTTTGAAGGACAAGTTTTCCAGCTGTAGATTTCTCAATTGACAAATTTCTTCATTATTTTAAATATATAATCCACTGCCTATGGCCTTCAAGGTTTCTGCTGAGAAATCAGCTGCTAATGTTATCCAGATCCCTTGTCTGTGAAAGTTGCTCTTGTCTCTGAGCTTTCAGTATTCTCACATTGTCTTTTTGTTTGTTTGTTTGTTTTTTGAGACAGAGTCCTGTTCTGTCACCCAGGCTGGAGTGCAGTGGTGTGATCTCAGCTCACTGAAACCTCCGTCTCTTGGGTTCAAGTGATTCTCCCATCTTGGCCTCCCAAGTGGCTGAGGCTACAGGCATGTGCCACCATGCCCAGCTAATTTCTTTGTATTTTTAGTAGAAACGGGGTTTTGCCATGTTGCCCAGTCTGGTTGCAAACTCCTGGCCTCAAGCAATCTGCCTGGGACTACCATTTACCCAGCAATCTCATTACTTGGTATATACCCAAAAGAAAATAAATCATTCTACCAAAAAGGCACATTCACTTGTATGTTTATCCCAGCACTATTCACACTAATAAAGACATGGAGTCAACTTAGATGCCCATCAATGGTGGATTGGATGAAGAAAATGTGGTACATTTACACTGTAAAATACTACACAGCCATAAAAAAGAACATGTCTTTTGCAGCAACATGGACATAGCTAGAGGCCATCATCCTAAGAAAATTAACGTAGCATCAGAAAACCAAGTGCTGCATGCTCTTATTTACAAGTGGGACATATGAACATACATTGGGTACATATGGACATAAAGATGGGAAGAGCAGACACAGGGTACTACTGGAGGGGGCAGAGCAAAGAGATAGGGAAGGCAAGGACAGAAAAACTACCTGTTGGGTACTATGCTCACTATCTGGGTGATGGGATCATTCATACCCCAAACCTCAGCATCACACGATATACTCATGTAACAAATCTGCACATGGACTCTCTGAATCTAAAATAAAAGTTGATTATATTTAAAAAATTACACGAATATATATACTTATTGGCACTCTTAAAGGCTGTCAGGGCTGGGCTTGATCTAAGCACAAAATGACTCAATCACAGAACCAACCCAACCACAAAAATTGATTGATGTAATCACATTAACTGATTTTTTTTTTTTTTTTTTTTTTTTTGAGATGGAGTTTCACTCTTGTTGCCCAGGCTGGAGTGCAGTGGTGCAATCTCGGCTCACTGCAACCTCCACCTCCCAGGTTCAAGTGATTCTTCTGTCTCAGCCTTCTGAGTAGCTGGGAATACACGTATGCACCACTACATCTGGCTAATATTTTGTCTTTTTAATAGAGGTAGAGTTTCACCATGTTGGTCAGACTGGTCTCAAACTCCTGACTTCAGATGATCTGTCCGCTTCAGCCTCCCAAAGACATTAATTGATTTAACTGCAAAGATGTTATGATGGAAAAGTGAAACCATCATAGAAATTTTGGATATCTAAAATAGCATATTTAGATATTTTTAAAAATATTTTGAAATAATACAAAATAAAAACAAAACCTTTTATTGTGCATCACAGAAAGACACTTTCCTCAAAAATACATAGATCACACGAATTCATCACATAATACACTTTTTTTTTGTTTTTGAGATAGAGTTTTGCTCTTGTTGCCCAGGATGAGTGCAGTGGTGTAGTCTCAGCTCACTGCAACCTCCACCTCCCAGGTTCAAGCCATTCTCTTGCCTCAGCCTCCGAAGTAGCTGGGATTACAGGCGCCTGCCACCATGCCCTGCTAAGTTTTTGTATTTTTAGTAGAGAGGGCGTTTCACTACGTTGGCCAGGCTGGTTTCGAATTCCTAACCTCAGGTGATCTACCCGCCTCTGCCTCCCAAAGTGCTGGGATCACAGGCATCAGCCACTGCACCCAGCACAAAATATACATTTGTAACACACAAGTCAAGAAACAGAACATTGACAGCACCCCAGAATCCCCCCACAGCCCTTCCCAAACACTGTCTTCTCTTTCCTCCTGAAGGGAACCCCCATCCTGACTTCTAACACTGTAGATCCCCTTAACTGGCTTTGTTTTTGTTTTAGTTTTTAACCTTATATAAATGGAATTATGCAGTTTGCATGCTTTTGTGTTGGGCTTCTTTTGCTCAACATTATGCTTATGAGATTCATTTACACTGCTATATATAGCTGTGGTTTCTTTTTTTTTCATTACTGTGTACTGTGCCCTTCTGTGATACACCACAGTTTATTTAGTCCTTCAACTGCGAATGGACATTGGGTTGTTTCAGCCTGGGCTATTACAAATAATGCTGTCATGCCCATTGTTTTTAGATGTCTCTGGGTGCACATTTATATTTAGAGAGAGACATTTAAAAGCAAGATTAAATATATATTCTTGTTGTTCCACAATCTTCTTGACTCTTTTAATTGTAGTAATTCTGGTGGGTTTGTAGTGGTATCTCATTATGGTTTTAATGTGCATTTTCTGATTTATTAATGAGGCTGAACACTTTTTTGTATTTAATGGTCATTTAATGATTCTCTTCTGTGAAGCATCTGTTCCAAATGTTTTCCTATGTTTCTACTGGGTTGTCTTTTCTTTATCAATTGGCTGGAGTTTATATATTATTGACGTAAGTCCTTTCAGAGTTGTGGGTGCTGCAAATGTATTTTCTTCTCTGTGGCTTTTTAGTCTTTTAGTTATGTCTTTTTGACAGCAAAATTTCAGTGTGGTCAAATATTAATCTATTAGTCTTTTCCTTTATGATTCATGCTTTTTTTTTTTTTTTTTTTTGAGATGGAGTTTTGCTTTTGTTGCCCAGGCTAGAGTGCAATGGTGCAAACTCGGCTCACCGCAACCTCCACCTCCCAGGTTCAAGCTATTCTCCTGCCTCAGCCTCCCAAGTAGCTGGGATTAGAGGCGTGCACCACTACTCCTGGCTAATTTTGTATTTTTAGTAGAGACAGGATTTCTCTATGTTGGTGAGGCTGATCTTGAATTCCCAGCGTGAGGTGTTCTGCCCACCTCAGCCTCCCAAAGTGCTGGGATTACAGGTGTGACCTACCGCACCTGGCCCGATTCATGCTTTTGAAAGGCAATTTAACAGACCGTTTCCTAATTTGGTGTCCTGAAGATATATGTCTCTATTACCCTCTAGATTAGTGCTGTCCAATAAAAATAGGAAGCCACACATGCAATTTAAAATTATCTAGTATTCACATTAAGAGAACAAAATAATCAGATAAAACTAATTTTAGTAATGTTTAACTCAGTATATCCAAATTATTATTTCAAAATTTTAATGTTAAAATACAGATATTTTAAGTTTTTTTCCTACTAAGTGCTTAAAATCCAGTGCAAATTTTACACTTAATAGCACATCTCAAATGCTCAATAGTCATACATGAACAGAGTATTTCTAAAAGATTTATTGTTTTTACCTTTTCATATTCAGGACTATGGTCTATCTACAGTTTATTATTATTATTGTTATTATTATTTTGAAGACAGAGTCTCACTCTGTCATCCAGGCTGGAGTGCAGTGACATGATCTCAGCTCACTTCAACTTCCGCATCCCGGGTTCAAGCGATTCTCCCACCTCAGCCTCCCGAGTAGCTGGGATTACAGGTGACACTACCACGCCTGGCTAATTTTTATCTATTTTGAGAGACACAGGGTTACCATGTTTGCCAGACTGGTCTCAAACTCCTGACCTCAAGTGATCCACCTGCCTTGGCCTCCCAAGGTACTGGGATCACAGGTGTGAGCCACTGTGCCCAGCCTGCAATTGATTTGCATGTAGTGTGATGTAGGAGTCTAGCTTAATTTTTTTTCCAAATGAGTATCCAATGGATTCAGCACCAATTTCTTGAAAAGAAATCCCCTCTGCTCCTTTTTTCTTAAAGTGACCGCATATGCATGAGAGTCTGTTTCCAAACTCTATTCTATGCCCTTTGTCTACTTGTTTATGCTTTTACCAGCACTACACTAGATTAATTACTATAATTTTCATCATAAGTGCTGATATCTGTTAAGAAAGAATGTATTCTTAGGAAAGTCTTGGCTATTCTTGGGCCTTTACATTTTCATATAAATTATAATCAGCTTATCAAGTTCCCCCAAAATTTGGAATTTTGATTGACATTATATTGAATCTAGATATTAGCTTGAAGAGAGCACATTCAGAAAAAGATTGGCCAGGCATGGTGGCTCACACCTATAATTCCAGCACTTTGGGAAGGTTGGGGTGAGTGGATCACTTGAGGTCAGGAGTTTGAGACCATCCTGGCTAACATGGTGAAACCCCATCTCTACTAAAAATACAAAAATTAGCCAATCATGGTGGCGGGCGCCTGTAATCTCAGCTACTCGGAAGACTGAGACAGGAGAATTGCTTGAACCTGGGAAGCAGAGGTTGCAGTGAGCAGGAATGGTGCCTCTGCACTCCAACCTGGACGACAGAGGGAGACTCCATCGCTAAATAGATAGATAGAGAGAGAGAGAGAGGAAGAAAGAGAGAGAGAGAGAGAGAGAGAGAGGAGAGAGAGAGAGAGAGAGAGGGAGAGGAAGAGAGAGAGAGAGAAAGAAAGGAAGGAA
>NW_016825478.1:69546-82963 GCF_001698545.2 Rhinopithecus bieti | reverse complement strand
AAGAAAGAAAGAAAGAAAGAAAGAAAGAAAGAAAGAAAGAAAGAAAGAAAAGAGAGAGAGAGAGAGAGAGAGAGAAAGAAAGAAAGAAAGAGAAAGAAAGAAAGGAAAGAGAGAGAGAGAGAAAGAAAGGAAGGAAGGAAGGAAGGAAGGAAGGAAGGAAGGAAGGAAGGAAGGAAGGAAGGAAAGGAAGGAAGGAAGGAAGGAAGGAAGGAAGGAAGAAAGGAAGAAAGAAAAGAAAGAAGGAAAGAAAGAAAGAAAAAAAAAGAAAGAAAGAAAGAAAGAAAGAAAGAAAGAAAGAAAGAAAGAAAGAAAGAAAGAAAGAAAGAAAGAAAGAAAGAAAGAAAGAAAGAAAGAAAGAAGGAAGTAGCCTGGATGACAAGATTCTAGATAATGGCCCTACTTAGGACCCAAGTTCCCTTTTGCAGCACAAGTGGTCAGCCCAACTTAGTGCGGTTTTTCTCTTATGAGCATGGATTTCCAGAAGTAGAGCTTCACTCTAATATCACTGAGCATTGTTTTGTAGCAATGAATGCATGGAACTGCCTCATTCTTTTTAAGAGGTTGTTGTATGAAATAACCACAGGTTATTAAACTTGCCCACTATAGATGGGCATTGGGATATTGCTAGTCTTCTGTGGTTACAAATACACTGCAGTGAACCTCCTTGTACACCTGCCCTTTTGCACAGGTGGAATTGCTAGGTCAAAGGATACACAGGTGTGTTTGTGATTTTAAATGATGCCATCAAACTTCCCCCTATTATGGTTGTACCAACTGACCCCGCATTGCAGGGAACAGAACCCACGAACTCTGACTCCAAAGCCAAGGCTGTCTCCCCATCAGGTTCATGACTACACCAAATGTCATGTTGAGGTCCAAAGGAAGTGGATAGATGAGCAGAAAGAACACTCAGGGGGCTGTAGGCAGGTAAAAGATTATTTTATTCAGCAGCAGCTCTCATCAGCAGCTTTCTTACGCTGTCTTCCCTTGTCTCAGCTGCTTAGTTCAGCTCCCACACATAGCTGTACCACCAGCTCTCCCTTGCCTTCAGGGTCAACAGCTTAACTCTTCCACTCTCTCTGGGCATGAGCAAGCCAAGCTGTGTCCCTCCAGCCAATAGGCAGCAGCTCCTGGACAGACTGGGCCCTTGTGGAACACTCCTCAGCCCCCACAACCCCCAGCAGCTAAAAGAGGCAGAGTAGCTTTGAGTCCTAGGCCTTCAAAGATATAACCCATCCTTTGTCCACCATCCAGCAGTCTGCATGCACTCTGGCCCCCGCTAGAGGAAGAGGCCCCGTTATTGGGGTGGGTTAAGACTTTGGCCCCACTGCACTGGGTGCAGCCTCTATGAGCCTACCTTCCTGGCTGCTTCCTACTGAGCAGCCTTCAGCCCTGAGGATGGACAGCAATAGGAGACCTTGGCATCCCACTGCTCCCTTATGCAGCCTCCTCCACCAGCAAAGTTTCTTTTCCCATGTCCCTGCTCCTTACTGGAATCAAGGGACACCTGGTCAGGCAAGACCACGACCACGGCATCTCAATTCCAAGGAGCCTGGGGTGTGTGGGAAATGGTGCCTTCAGGAGCAAGGGCTAGAAGACAGCCTAGGAGTGCCTCATGCACACTGCAGAGGGTTCTCCAAGGGGGGCAGCTGGAGCAAGAGCCTCAACAGGGCCTGCTCTACCCACCAGCATCGGGGGGCTCTGTGTGCTGAAAAGCCCAGCAGATTCCTGTTTGGCACCTGCAAGAAACCATGAATCCAGCTCTTGGAATGAAGGTAGGGCCTGGAAAACCATCTGGATGGGCCCCTGGATAGACAGTGGGCACAGGCAGGCAGGGGAAGATGGGTGACCTGCATCACCACACACTCTCAGGATCCAGACTGTTTATCAGCATGTCATCTACTATCATCTCAAAAATCACCCCTGTCAGCCAGTTACAGCAAGTGTCAACTTCCTAATGCACAGTATATAAACTGCAGAGACACACATCAAACCCAGGGGGTCTGACTGGATATTCAAAGACTGCCCAGGGTGACCTCATACTGGTAAGCCCCCAGGAACTACTCTATAGGGAACTTGACAGTTAGGTTGAACCCGTTAGGTTGAAATGCAAAGTTGGCTTTAAAAACAAATAGAAGGTGTGGATGACAAGATTCTAGGTAATGGTCCTGCCTAGGACCCGAGGTCCCCTTTGCAACACAAGTGGTCAGCTCAACTTGGTGCTGTTTTTCTCTTACGAGCTTGGATTTCCAGAAGTAGAGCTCCTGCCGGCTTCCTTTAAAAACGCACAGCCTCCTTTAAAAATGCACACCGTCTTGCAACACGTGTCAGGCGTAGCTCCCACTACCGGAAGAAGTGACCTGCCCTTTGGCTGAGAGAGCTTAGGCCATGGTCCTCACGCTCCACTATGCACCAGAAAGAAATTATTGCTCATTTTTAGGTGGGATAATAATATTATGGTTATGTCTTTAAAAAGATTCCCTTATGTTTTAGATTGGGGGACCTGTCTATGGATGAAATAATTTTATGTCTGGGATTTTATTCAAAATAATACTGGGGACAGTGAGTAGGAGTAGAGATGCAACAAGATTGGCCATCTGTGGGTAACTGTTGAAGCCGGGCTGTGGGTGTATAGGGTTCATTTTACTATCCTGTCTACTTTCGTGTATGTTTAAAGTTTTCTATAATAAAAAGCAGAATGAGGAGGAGGAAGAAACACACAGCAAGGTGAAAACACAGCTCTTCAGGTTCTGGCTCAGGAGTGCGAATGAAGGCTGAGGGCCCGTGAATCTGCTTTTCTCAGGCTCACTGCAGGCCAGTGAGAAACCTCAGCTTCAGGGTCCCAAAGCCTGTTGAGGACAAGAGTCTGAGGCCAGAGGTCTGCTGGAGCAGACCCTGAAAGGGTCCCTGTCTGTAGTCAGCCATCATTTAGGCTGCAGTGGGCTCATCAGTGCCAGGAATATGAATGGCCTCACAGTCTATTTATTCTTGCCCAGCATCACTGTCAAGATCACAGTAAGCAGCGTGGCAGGATCTACGCATGGAGCCGGCTGAATCTTTATTAAAATCTTTTTTTTTTTTTTTTTTTTTTTTTTGCGCACGATGTTCCCAATTTGTTTCTTTGTTCCTGGCATCTAGAGTCATGCAGTTTCTGATATTTGTCTTGGAGATGGAGGAAGTTTGACATGTCATGGTGGTGGAAAGGTAGTATTTATATCCTGAAAAACCTTTTACATCCAGCGAGAAATATCACCCCATAGTCCAGGCTGCTGTGTCCGAGCTGCCTCCAAGGCTTGTCAGTTAGGAGACCCTGGTGAGGTTCTCAGCATGGCTGGCAGGTGCTGTGGCCCAGAACTTAAGTGAAAGTCCAATCTGACTCATGTTTATCACCTAGAGCGGATGTTCTACATCTATGTGTTCTTAGGACCCCAGAGCTGGAAGAGGTGACCCAGGGCCTCAGGCGCCACACACCTCCTACAACCCTTCGGCCAAAGCATCTGTCTCCTTACACACTTTACTCACTAGGGGTCTAGGGATGGCCTTTTTTTTATTTTTATTTTTATTTTAAGGTTTCTGCTTCTTAAAAAACAAAACAAAACAAAAGACATTGGGAGGCCAAGACGGACAAATCCCTTGAGGCCAGGAGTTTGAAACCAACCTGGGAAACATGACAAAACCCCATCGCTACTAAAAATACAAAAATTAGCCAGGGATGGTGGCATGCACACCTGTAGTCCCAGCTACCCCGGAGACTGAGGTGGGAGAATCCCTTGAGCCTGGAAGGTGGAGGCTGCAGTGAGCTGAGATCATGCACTGCATTCCAGCCTGGATGATAGAGCAAGACCCTTTCTCAAAAACAAACCCAAATTTTTTAAAGTTTGAAAAGCACTAACTTTGATATATGGGGAAGAAATGAAAATGTGGCAAGAGAGTATGTACAACTAGAACCAGTGGGAATGTAAAATGGTACAACCATATAAAAGAGCTTAAAAATTCAATATATGCCTACCCTTTGATCCAGCCATTCCACTCCTATATATTTGTCAGGATAAATGAAAGCATATGTTCATATAATGAGTTATACACAAATGTTCATAGCAACTTTATTTGTAAAATCCCCAAACTGGACCCAAACAACCCAAATGTCCACAGATGAACTGATAGATAGTGGCATATTCATGAAAGGGAGCATGATTCAGCAGTGAAACAGAACAAACTGTTGATATACACAACAACAGACGCATCTCAAAGTCATTCTCTTGAGTGAAAGAAGGCAGACAAAAAATACAAACAATACAACTCCATCAATATATGATTTTAGAAAATGCACATTCAACTGTCGTGACAGGAAGCTGATCTGTTTTGGAGTTTGTCGGGGAAAGGGAGGTAGAGATGACAAAGGGGCATGGGCACCACTCGGGGTGAAGAACATGTTCACTCTCGATTGTGGGGTGGCTTTACAGGTGTACACATATCTCACAATTCATCCAATTGCACACCTTAAATCAATTATACCTCAACACATTTGTGGGAAAAAATTTAATAGAAAAAGTAGCTTTAATAAAATGTGGTCAGGAAAACAAAAACCCTCTCCAGGGCTGAGACAGAAATTCATTCCAAACCAGGTTTTTCCGGCGATCTCTGTCTCCTGAGCCCCACAACGTGAATGGCACCCTGCTAGGTGCTGGAAGAGGCACAAAGCTAATGGTTTAATTGGGAAGATAAGATCTTGACACATCAACCGCCACAGGGCGACGTGACAGGTGTCTCATGTAGATCAGCGAGAGCTGCAGGTGTTATGACTTGAGATGATCAAAGAAGGCTCCTTGGGAGAAGCAACATTTGAGTTATGTCTTGAATATATAGAGTTTTGAAAGATGAAGATGGAGCAAGCCGTGTTCCAGGCAGAGAGGCCAGCATGAAGAGATGTACAGATGGAGAAGGGCCACTGTTTAAAAAAAAAAAAAAAGGTAAATTCAGCAGCAATGGTTTTCATCGAGAGGAATAATCGGAGAACATTATGGAGGCTGAATGATGGAAGTCCTTGAGTGCCAGATGACAGAGCCTGGATTTACAAGGCAGCCATGGAGGGCAGAGGAGAAACATCGCTCATTCATTAATTAAGCCTTTACTGCGAACCTGCCATGTGCCACGTCCAATATGGGGGGCCTTGGGATACAAAGATGAACCCTGCCAGCAGAGCATGCATCTGGTGAGAGATCGTGATATGTAAACACATAAACAAAACCAGATGGTGTTGGTGCCTCAAGCAGAGCCTCCAAGGGCACGTACTATCCAAGATTCTTTTACTTGAAGTGATAGACATTGAACTCCAATTGGCTTAAGTAAAAAGGAAAATTTACTGGTTCACATACATGAAAGTTCCTGGGGGCATCAGGTACAGTTGGATCCAGGAATTCCATCCATGTCATCAGCACTGCTGCTTATCTCTCAGCCTTGCTTTCCTCTAGGTTGGAACCATCTCAGGTCAGCTTTCTTTAAGGGGTAGCCTGAGGATCTCAGCAGTTTATGCTATGTTTAAATCCAAACAAAAGATCTCTTTCCCAATAGTTTCAACTGAAGTCCTGGAATTGCGTCTCATCATCTCTTAATTTCTCTAGCTTAGTCACATGCCCTTTCATGAAACAATCCCTGTGGCAAGAGTGATGCCATGCTCTGATTGGTCATCAGTGACATGCCTGGAGTGGGGGTCAACTCCGCCACATGTGCTGAGACTGGGGAGAAGTTTTCTATAGTAGACAGCATTGGCTGCATAACCCCACACCCCCAAGCTCCTTTTCTCTTTATCTCCATTTTGGAGGCTAGCCTTTCTCGTCTCCTTTGCAGCTAAAGAGAATCTTAACACAGCTCTAGCTAATGAGATATAAATGGAAGTATGCTGGGGACAACTGGAAAAACTTTGGCTTTTCTCATTAAAAAAAAAAAAAGAACAAATGCAAATTGTGCTTCCTTCCTCCATTCCTTCATTCTGCCTTGAGTGCTGATGTGATGCCTGGAGCTGCGAGCATGAGGATAGAAACGCTGAATCAAAGCAGGCAACCACCTCTCTTCAGACTTAGTACTATGTGAATGAAATAGATCCTTATGTTGCAGCCACTCTGCTTCAGCTTTCTTATTTGCAGCTGAATGCATTCCTAACTTATCCATCCCCATATGAAAGTCTGGGTGCTGTCATCTGAGGAATGAGAAACTGGGGCTGGAGAGACAAAAACAATTTCAGGGAGGGTGCAGAAGAGGGCAAAGCCAGAGGAGGCTGCAGGCAGGTAGCAAGACAAAACTGAGTCTCTAGAAAAGGGGGACACATTCAAGAGAAACTGAGAAAGAAGAATTGTTAGGTAGAGGAAAAAAGCTAGGAAGGAGGTAATGACAAGAAAGGTTTGAGTCTGGACACCTAAAATATCCTCAGAATCCCTGGCATGCAATAGAAGCATGAGCCATGAGCCATTCCTAGGGCTGTAGATACACACAGAGACAGGACGACTTAGACCCAGCTCTTGTGCAACCTGGTGGGCATCACCTTCTCCCAATCTTCACATGGGCAACCACCCAGGCCAGAGGTGGGAGGAATCCTGATGAGTGCTGTTGACATCTTTCATGATGAGGAAGAGAACTATCACAGGACAAGTCCTGTCATGAAATAACTTGCTTCTTCAGTTGTAAATCATAAGCTGTAAGGTAGCTCGTAATAAGAGCATTTATAGGCTGGGTGTGGTGGCTCATGGCTGTAATCCCAACACTTTGGGAGGCTGAGGCAGATGGATCATCTGAGATCAGGAGTTTGAGACTAGTCTGGCCAACATGGTGAAACCCTGTCTGTACTAAAAATACAAAAATTAGCCATGCTTGGTGGCCAGCACCTGTAGTCCCAGCTACTTGGGAGGCTGAGGCAGGAGAATCACTTGAACCCGGCGGGGGGAGGTTGCAGTGAGTTGAGATTGTACCATCGCACTTCAGCCTGGGGGACAAGAGCAACACTTCGTCTCCAAAAAAAAAAAAAAAAAAGCGTTTATAATAAACATAATAATGAGCATAATAATTGGCTTTTACTGAGCCTTCACCTGGTTCCAAAAACTTGTTAGGCATTCTACAGATACCACCTGATTAATAACCACAACAACCCTATAAAATAGTATCATTCCCATTGACAGATGAGGAAACTAAGGCTCAGAGAGGTTAAGTAACTGGCCCTTTTTATACAGCTGGTAAGTGGCAGGGCCAAGAGTTGGAGGACAGCACACACTCTTTTAGTTATTGGCATCACACGAGAGAAGTTGCTTCACTGCTGCCTTTGATGTAGTCGAAGAGATTAATCAAATTCTCTAGGTCAAGTTCCCCATTTTGGCTTGCTATTTCATAAAAGCACAGGCCTGGTTATCCTTCCATCAGCACCTTCCTGAAGAACCATCGCTCCTCCCCTTTATACTTGTCACCACGTCCCTGGCAAGGCCACCTAGGTGGAGAATGGGAATTTGATAGATTTGTTAAAACCTTGCTGGGAAACAGGGAAGCTGTCGAACGAGCCTGGGCTTCCTCCATCTATGAAGTCCAATATACATGGTCATTGCTACTCTTATCATAATAGTTAATACCCCTTGAGTGTTTTCTCTTTTTAAAAATGTATTAATTAACCTTCACACAATTCCTTGAGATTGATGCTATTATTATCTCATCTTACAAATGAGAACTAAGGCCTGGAGAGCTTAAATAACCTGCCAAAGATCACACAGCAAAGACAAAAGTTCTCAGGTAAAAGGGTCTCCTGCTCTAGTTACACACAGATCCTGTGTAGGCCTGGGCCAGTGTGTGTCTTTATGTCTTTGTTTTTAACAAAAAATTTTAAGCCAGACATGGATTACACCTGTAATCCAATGCTTTGGGAAGCCAAGGCAGGAGGACTACTTATGCCCAGGAGTTGGAGACCAGCCTGGGCAACATAGTGAGAGACCTTGTCTCTACAAAAAATTTAAAAAATTAGCCAGGTGTGGTTGCGCACTTCTGTGATCCCAGCTACTTGGGATGTTGAGGCAGGAAGATTGCTAGAAAAAAAAATTTATTTTAAAGAACCAACCAAGGAAAAGTACGTATGCAACCAAGCAAATGATGGCCCTCCAAAGAAATGAAAGGGGCACTCTCTAAATCTGGCCAGCATTTCCTTCCTTGAATGGAAATAGTGGTAGAGGGGATAGAAATGCAGCTTTTGATTGAATTTAGGAGAGAAAACACTTGGTAAAAATAATGGCATGAAAAGTAACCACTAGGACCCGAGCACCCCAGTACACCTACATGAAATAAATCATAGCTCACAACTACATGAGATTTGCAAGGTACTGCAGAATGGGGTGTGTTGGTAGCTTTGACCTGTGCTTGGTCAAGTGTTTCATGGCATGTCATGTGTCATCTTCCCTGTGAGGATGGTGTGTGGGGA
Source organism: Rhinopithecus bieti (assembly GCF_001698545.2). Taxonomy (NCBI): domain Eukaryota; kingdom Metazoa; phylum Chordata; class Mammalia; order Primates; family Cercopithecidae; genus Rhinopithecus; species Rhinopithecus bieti. The sequence goes on along the minus strand of NW_016825478.1, from coordinate 74,517 downwards.
TGTAGGAAATACAGGCAGACCAGTGGCCAGCCTGTGAGTCCCCAGATGTCTGTCCGGTTCCAGCAGAGCACAGCTCTTCCTTAGGGAGAGAGGTCCAAGCCTGCATCAAGCTCACAAATCCAAAGAAGGCACTCGATTATGTAGAGTTTGATTTAGAAATGTCCCCAATCTAAAAGTCCTTGTCCCCTTTGGGGACAGCCATGTCTCCCATCACACAATGAGTGCCAGAAAGCAGCTCTGGAATTCCCCTCTACATTCTTCTTTTCATGAAGACTGGAACTAGCTAGGCCAGATTATCAAGAGCTCCCAGCAGATGAAGCTCAGGGCTTGCTCAGACCTGGATGGGGCAAACGCACCCACTGTACTGCAGGCACTGTCCTCCAAGCTGCCAGTAAGCCCCATACTCGGATCACCATGCAGAAGTTATGTGAGGCCCAACCCACTCGAATGAGTCTTGAAAAATAATCATCAGCATTGTGGAGAAGATGTGATGAAAGATACTAATTAAAGGCGGGGGGCGGGGGAAGGTAATACTCTCCCAATCCATCTCAGGAGCCCAGAGCAGAGAAGGTAGAGAATATCCTTTCAGAGAGGGGAACTGGGGCAGACCCATAGGCTCCAGCCCCCCCACCCCTGACCACACAGCCCCAGTGTGTTGACTTACTAAACAGCACAGCTGTGGAGCTTCAGAAGAGCCACATGGGGCTGGTGACACGCATGCTCAGTCCCTACCTGAGTGAACTCAGGGGGCCACATACAGCCACTGCCTTACTTGCTGGGGTTGTGCCCAGGCTCTAATCTTTGCAGGTCCATGAGGAACCAAACTCTGAAATGGACATGGTTGGTCTGACTGGAAAGGAATGGGAAAATGAAGTCCACTTCCAGGTCTAGCTTAGCTGCCCAAGCATCCCGGGGTCCAGCAGCCCCATTAATGGTTCTAGGACTTTGTTGTAGAAACAGAAAAGCCCCCTAAGGAAAACACTGTCCTGAGGAAGAAAATGCCAAAAATACCGTCATCCCCTGCTGCCCCATATTCCTAAGAAGCCTCCCAGATTGAAGCCAATAGGCATTTAGCTAACACCACCTGATGCCATTGGCCAGGCCCCTCCTGGCTCAGGGTCAAGGAGTCCAGGGAGGGAGGATGGCTGTCTCTGATCTCCCTCACCCCCACCACTTAGCCATGAGACCATAGAGCTCCAATATATACCCATAAACACACAAACCCCTAGCATCTAGGAAGGGAGATTCTGTCTCTTGCTTCTAACCGAGTTACTCCACTTTCTGACCTTAAAACAGAACAGCAGGTTTCCTTCAAAGGACTCAGACCTCATTAGCCACAGTGGGAAATGATGCTTTAATGGGCCTGTGATGGTCTCAGCTTCAGGTGTCTGTGTTGCAACCATATCACTTAGTAGCACCATAGCCATTTAGGTTTAATTTCCTAGCTTGCCTGATAAGGAGGCTACAAGTGTAATTTGTGATGCTGCAAGCTGGGCAAACTCACAGGGCTATTAGATGAGTCACTGGGTGATCCAGCCTGCTGGTCCTAGCTCTGCAGAAGGGAAAGTAACTCTGATTCGTGGGGCTGATCGCAATTTTCTAAGTGTCTGTGAGCTGTGCTTCCATCTCTCCTGCTTTCTGGTTTGGTGCCATTATTGATTAAGGGAAACTTCACTCACCTCTCAACCCCTGTTAGTATCATCTTCCAGCTTTCTGAAATTCTCACGCAAACTCAAAGCCTGGCAAGGTAATAATAATAACAATATCAATAATAACAGCAATAACAATAATAGCTCACATTTCTGAATGCTATTTGAGTGCTACTCATAAGTTATCTCTGTTAATTTTCCTTACAGCCCCAGGAGGTAGGAACTACTCTTACTCCTATTTTCAAATGAGGAAATCAGGGCACAGACAGGATAGCAGTTGGCTGTAAGACAATGAGAGAGTAGGGGACTGAGCACGGCACACTTTACCGAAGAGCCGCACTGTTATTCATCACCACCCAGCACTGCCATATCTTTCACTTTTCCAAAAGATGCCGTAAATCCACATTTTGATATAAACTCCCATGAGTTTTAAACATCAACAACTAATTTCACTGCTTAACAAATATTTGTGAGAACCAAACCAAACAGATCGGCCAGCCACATTTGGCTCCTGAGCCACCAGTTTGCAAGCTCCACTTCATTCAAACAAGTAAGCATGTTCATCAATAAATACTCTCCAATTGTATAGCTTGGCTTCTGTGAGTTGCTGGTGGCCCAGCCCTTTGTTCCTCCCTCCCTCCAGCTGCATTCCCCCCAGAGCCTCGGTGAGAACTCTATTCTTCCAGTTGCTCAGGCTAAAAATCTTAGGGTCATCTATGGCTCCTTTCCATCTCTCACACTTCAAATAATCTGTCAACAGATCCTGTCTGCTCTACTTCTAAAATTTATTCACAAGCCCTCCACTTTTCATACCCCTACCACGAGCACTCTGGTTCAAGCCACCAGCATCTCTTGCCTGGATATCATGAGCCACCAGCTGACGTCACTTTCTCCCTTACCGTGTTCTCACTAGAGGAACTGGGGTATCCGTGTAAAACCTAAGTCAGATCCTGCACTTCTCTGCTCAGCCCCTCCAACGGCTCCCATCTCACTCAGTGAAAGTCAGTATCCTAAATGACCCACAAAACCCTTCATGACCTGGCCCCTTCCCACCTCTCTCTGCTTCCCTCCCTGCACTACAGGCATGTGGCTTCCTCCTTGCTTTTGCTCAAATACACCAAATGTGCCCCAACCTCAGGCCTTAGGTATTCACAGCTCCCTCAGAAACTCTCCCCTCTGCTGTCTTCTTGACTTCTGCTCTCTTTTGCTCTGTTCAGTCTCTACTAAAGTAGAAACATCTTCCTGGACAACTTATCCAAACTGGTAATCTCCCAATCACACCTCCTCCCCTTTCCCTTACCAAGCATCTCTGCTGCACAGCATACATTTATCTATTTGTGTTCCTCTCTCCTCCAACTGGAATGTATGCTCTGTAAAAGTAGGGAATTTGTTAAAAAACAAACAAACAAACAAAAAAAAAAACAGTGAATTTGTTTGCTTCTCTGCTCTATCCCTGGTATCTAGAACTGTGCCTGGTACATAGCCAAAATTCATTATAAATATTTGTTAAAGGCCGGGCGCGGTGGCTCAAGCCTGTAATCCCAGCACTTTGGGAGGCCGAGACGGGCGGATCACGAGGTCAGGAGATCGAGACCATCCTGGCTAACACGGTGAAACCCCGTCTCTACTAAAATACAAAACTAGCCGGGCGAGGTGGCGGGCGCCTGTAGTCCCAGCTACTCGGGAGGCTGAGGCAGGAGAATGGCGTAAACCCGGGAGGCGGAGCTTGCAGTGATCTGAGATCTGGCCACTGCACTCCAGTCCGGGCGACAGAGCAAGACTCCGCCTCAAAAAAAATAAAATAAAATAAAAATAAATAAATAAATAAATATTTGTTAAATAAAGAATGGTCCACATAATAGTGCCTTATGATAGACAGCTCCGTTCTCCAAATGTTGCACACGCTTTGCCCTCACTATTTCCTCTGCATTCCATCTGCACCTGAGAGAGAGGAGCACTCCCCACTAGCTATTATCACCTGCACCATGGCCATGGCCTAACAATGTGAGTGCAGTATCATGCCATGTTGATCACTGGCTGAAAAATGACAAGGAGGCAATCATTTCTCTCACCCACCTGCTATGTCAAATAGTAGCTTATGATTTGTGGGTGTCTTGCCCTTGATGGATACACAACAGCTCAATCATGAGGCTGATGAATTTTATAATTAGTCTTGCTGGCAGAGGTGGCAGATTTTATGTGAGGGTGAACCATTTTAATCCTTAATTATAAGGCTGAATGTAGCTGGGTGTGGGGGCATACACCTGTAATCCCAGCTACTCGGGAGGTTGAGGCAGAAGAATTGCTTGAACTTGGGAGGCAGAGGTTGCAGTGAGCTGATATCACACCACTGCCCTCCAGCCTGGGCAACAGAGTGAGACCCTTTCTCTAAATAAATAAATAAATAAACAAATAAGACTGAATAAAAGTGCTTTACTCATTTATCTGCAGATTTTGTGTATTTACCCTTTGACCTTATTTATTTATTTATTTTTGAGATCGGGTCTCGCTCTGTGACCCAGGCTGGAATGCAGTAGCACAATCACAGCTCACTGCAGCCTCAACTTCCTGGGCACACACAATGCCCCTGTTTCAGCTTCCCAAGAAGCTGGGACTACAGGCACACACCATCACGTGTGCCTAATTTTTGAATTTTTTGTAGAGACGGTCCCACTGTGTTGCCCAGGCTGGTCTCGAACTCATGGGCTCAAGCGATGCCCCCAATTCATCTTCCCAAAGTGCTGGGATTAAAGGTGTGGGCCACTATACCAGGCAATTTTTATTTCAGTATTTATTTGAAAGCACATATATCCTAGGAAGGTAGATATGGTTCAGTCCATATTTTTTTCACATAGAAACAGAGAAATATTGGCTAGATCTCAACTCCATCCAGGTCCTGCGTAAAATCTGGACAAAGCTGCAATGATTTAGTGCAAGATCCCTCCATGGATACCATGGGTCTCTCGCATCCAGCACAGTATGATCAGCTCTTAGCAAGATCCAGACACACCTTGCTCTAGGGCAGGTCCTGCCTGATTAGCCACAGGTGATTCCCTGGATGCTTGTCCTTTCTTAGCCACCAAATGCTCCACCTCAAAAAAGAGGGTAAGCTAGGATGCCAGGATGCCCCTTTCTAAAGCTGAATACTCAGGAAGGGAGGACGGCCACATCCAAGGGAGGGAAAAGCATCCAACTATCACTAAAGTTGATAGAAGAGGCTCTAGGAAGATATTCAGAGGTATGGTCCACTTCTATGCAAGGGGCGGGGATTGCAGCTGGGCCACTTTTTCTTTCTTTCTTTCTCTCTCTCTCTCTCTCTCTC
>NW_016825478.1:31112-69176 GCF_001698545.2 Rhinopithecus bieti | reverse complement strand
TCTTTCTTTCTTTCTTTCTTTCTTTCTTTCTTTCTTTTTCTTTTTTTTTGAGACAGAGTCTCATTCTGTGACCCAGGCAGGAATGTAGTGATGTGATCTCGGCTCACTGCAACCTCTGCCTCCTGGATTCAAGCAATTCTCATGCCTCAGCCTCCCGAGTAGATGGGGTTACTTAGCACCACCACACCTGGCTAAGTTATTTTTAATTTTTAGTAGAGACAGGGTTCCACCATTTTGGCCAGGCTGGTCTCGAACTCTTGGTATCATATGATCTGCCTGCCTCAGCCTCCCAAAGTGCTGGGATTATAGGTGTGAACCATCGTGCCCAGCCAGCATTCAATCTTAATTATTAAATTAATTAATAATTAAGCTCTGCACTGTCAGTTGTATCCGCAGCTTCTATAGTGATCTGACAGCAGAATAGTTACACATATTTAACAGGTTATAGGAGGAGCTGTGAATATTCATGAAGGCGGTCCTGACACAGGTGTATTGAATCAATGAATATGCATGTAATATAGGATCCATGTTCATTTTGGGATGCAGACTTAACATTTAAATGTACAGTTAGATTTTATCTGTCAAAAAGTCTTTTCAGTACAGAAGGGCATGCCGATGTGTAATTTCTGTCATTCAGCCAGAACTAGTGCATGGTCAGTGGGAGTTTATCAGGAGAAAGTTACTAGAGTCTCTTGTCTCATTAAAATTGTAATTATGGCTGGTGGGATAGGAAATGGGGATCAGTTGGTCAGCCTCTAGTGAAGCCATAAATTGTTTTTTTGTTCGTTTTGTTTTGTTTTTTTGAGATGGAGTCCGGCTCTGTTGCCCAGGCTGGAGTGCAGTGGTGCAATCTCAGCTCACTGCAACATCCACTGCCCAGGTTCAGGCAATTCTTCTGCCTCAGCCAGGATTACAGGTGGTTGCCACCACGCCTGGCTAATTTTTGTATTTTTAGTCGAGATGGGGTTTCAACACCTTGGCCAGGCTGGTCTCGAACTCCTGACCTCACGTGATCCACCTGCCTTGGCCTCCCAAAGTGCTGGGATTATAGACACCAGTCACTGCACCCGGACTTTGATCAGGCTTTCACCAAATACACAATGTACATCTGGGGGAATGGTCACTTGTGCCTTTTTTGTTTTGTTTCATTTTGTTTTATTTTGTTTTATTTTGAGACAGAGTTTCACTCTTGTTGCCCAGGTTGGAGTGCAGTGGTGCAACATCAGCTCACTGCAAACCTCTGCCTTCCGCGTTCAAGCAGTACTCCTGCCTCAGGCTCCTAAGTAGCTGGGATTGCAGGCACCTTCCACCAAACCTGGCTAATTTTTACAGGCGTGGTGGCTCACGCCTGTAATCCTAGCACTTTGGAAAGCTGAGGCAGGTGGATCACCTGAGATCAGGAGTTTGAGACCAGACTGGCCAAGATGCTTCAAGATATCCCGTCTTTTGAGGCCAAACCATTTTATGGATTGATTGATGACTTTGCCTGTAACCTCAGCCTCCCTGCCTTAAAAATCTTTCCATATGGGCCGGTGAGTCCTATAATCCCAGCACTTTCGAGACGCCTGTAATCCCAGCACTTTTCAGAGGCCGAGGCAGGCAGATCACTTGAGGTCAGGAGTTCAAGACCAGCCTGGCCAACATGGTGAAGTCCCAACTCTAATTAAAAAAAAAAAAAAAAAAAACTGCAAAATTAGCCAGGTGTGGTGGTGCACATTTGTAGTCCCAGCTACTTGGGAGGCTGAGAAATTGCTTGAACCCAGGAGGCAGAGGCTGCAGTGTGCCAATGTACTACATCCTAGGCAACAGAGCTAGACTCCATCTAAAAAAAAAAAAAAAAAAAAAGAAAAGAAAAAAGAAGGCATCATCTCTGATACCTTTTAGTCTTTTTCTTTTTGGAAATGAAGTCTCACTCTGTTACTCAGACTGGAGTGCAGTGGCAGAATCTCGGCTCACTGCAACCTCTGCTTGCCAGGCTCACTCAATCTTCCTTCCTCAGCCTCCCATGGATCTGCGACTATAGGTGTGTGCCACCCCACCTGGCTAATTTTTTTATTTTTTTGTAGATACAGCAGTCTCGCTATGTTGTCCAGGCTGGTCACAAACCCCTGGGCTCAAGTTATCCTCCTGCCTTCACCTCTCAAAGTGCTGGGATTACAGTTGAGCTGCTGTGGCCATGCCCTTTAGTCTTTTACAATATTTTACAAAACAATGTATGTAAACAAAAGGCTAATCTCTAATCAGAGGAACAAAGATTACAGCTGCCTAGGTTACAGAGGTCTGCCCTGTGACTTAAGTCCCACAGTCTCATTCCTTTAAAGCTCCAAATAATTTAAAGTTCCAACAGCTTTGACTTTGAATTACTGATTTTTTTTTTTTTTTTTTTTGAGATGGAGTTTTGCTCTTGTTGCCCAAACTCGATTGCAAAGGCATGATCTCAGCTCACTGCAACCTCCACCTCCTAGGTTCAAGCGGTTCTCGTGCCTCAGCCTCCTAAGTAGCTGGGATTACAGGTGCCTGCCGCCATGCCAGGCTAATTTTTGTATTTTTAGTAGAACTGGGTTTCACCATGTTGGCCACACTGGTCTTGAACTCCTTACCTCAGATAATTCGCCCTCCTTGGCCTCCCAAAGTGCTGGGATTACAGGTGTGAGCCACCACGCTTGGCCTGAATTACTGATTTTTACAAACTATATAAATTTTGCATCCTACTTTTTTGTTAACTTTTGTTAAATTTGGCCTAAAGCTGCCTCATAAACAGTGAACTCTATCCTAATGTAAGCATTTCACTAAAAGACATTTAGTAAACATTTCACTAAAGGAATATAAAAGTAAAATTTTAAAAAAAGAAAATATGAGAAAAAGAGCATAAACATTTGGAGAAAAGCCTTTAGGCCTTGTCAGTTCCTAGAATGTATTTATTTTCACTATGCTGGGGACTCCATTTCCAGTATTAAGGTCCATTTTAAGAAGGTTGATTTGGTGAGCATGAAAAAAGGGGGTGGGGGAGTAATCGTACAAACAATTGTGTCCAGGCCAGGTTCCTAGACCCGAGGGCCCCCTCTTTATGGCAGAGGCACCTGACGTCCGTAACTAATGTGAACCCTGAGAATGACTTTATGGTCTAAGAAAAATGTGTGTTCGGAGCCCCAAGCTAAGGAATCAGGAGTGGCAAGATGCAGGAAGGATGCCAACCTATGAAACCCTGAGTCAAGAGGTTAAGCTGGGCACTTGGTTTCTCAGGTTGCCCGCTTGGCCCTCTTCCAAGTTGTACTTTCTCTCTTTCCTATCCTTCCTGTTCTACAGTTTTTTAATAAACTTTTTTTTTTTTTTTTTTTGAGATGTTATCTCACTCTTTAGCCCAGGCTCGAGTACAGTGGTGCGATCTTGGCTCATGCTACCTCTGCCTTCCAGGTTCAAGCGATTCTCCTGCCTCAGCCTCCCGAGTAGCTGGGATTACAGGCGCTGACCACCACGCCCAGCTAATTTTTGTATTTTTAGTAGAGATGGGGTTTCACCATGTTGGCCAGGCTGTTCTCAAACTCCTGACCTCAGGTAATCCACCCGGCTCAGCCTCCTGAAGTGCTGGGATTACAGGCTTGAGCCACTGTGTCCGGCCTACTTTTAAACAAACTTTTATTCCTGCTCTGCACCTTGCTTCCATTTGGGTTTCTGCCTTATGACCCTCAGTCTAATTCTTTCTTCTGAGGAGGCAAGAATTGAGGTAGTTGCAGATGTGTACGGATTCATCACCAGGAACTCGGATACCTACCACCAGTAACAGGTGGAGGATGCTAGGTGAAAATGTTATGTAAGCTGCATGCTTTTTACAAATGGTAGTGCTTCTCATGTCCAGCCACGGCCACGGCACCTTCCCTGTATGAAAGTCCCCTCGATAAACCTATGTCTCCTTTGCCGTCTCCAGATCTCCTCCTCTACCCTCTTCCACACGGTGCCTTCCCTACTGGAGTAGTGTGGGGTCCCGCAGGAAACCCTTTCCCTACAATTTTGTGTGTGTGTGTGTGTGACAGTCTCGTTCTTTCGCCCAGAGCTGGAGTGCAGTGGTGTGATCTTGGTTCACTGCAACCTTCGCCTCCCATATTCAAGCGATTCTCCAGCCTCAGCTTCCCTAGTAGCTGGAGTTACAGGCACCCACCACCACGGCCCATTTTTTTCTTTTTTCTTTCTTTCTTTTTTTTTTTTTTAGTAGAAACGGGGTTTCGACATGTTGTTGAGGCTGCTCTTGAACTCCTGGCCTCAAGTGATCCGCTTCGCTCGGGTTCCCAAAGTGCTGGTTACAGGCGTGAGCCACTGCGCCAGGCCCTCTCCCTGCATCTTTACGTGCCTGCAACGCCAAGAGGGAGCTCTTGGCCCCCGGGTTAGGATCAGGGCCCCAGAGGCCCAGGGTCAAGGCTAAGGGAGCATCCCAAGGACATGCATCCCTCCAAGGGGCTGCATCCAACAGGCATAGAAGAGGCTCCACTGGAGCCTGCTCCGAGTCAGGCTGGGGGAAAGCCAGTGGAAGTGCTTCTTGAAGAAGAGAGGAATCCCACCTATCTCAGGGGTTCTGTCCTGGCCTGCAGCCCTGGATCGTCAGGACTGGGCCGAGGCGGGTAGCAGACTTCACCCTTCCTGGCTGGGGCGGAGGGTGAGGGTCCTGCTTGAAGGGCCTAGCCCTGGGTTCCCAGCCTGCGGCTCCACTCTGTAGCGCCTGGCCCCGCCGAACCCCTCAAGGCCTGGCAGTCGCCCTCAACAAAGATGGCGAGGATGGCCTCAGGCGCGTTGCCTGTCACATCGCGCGAGATGCAGGGCTCCTCCCGCGCTGCTCTTAGACCCCTAGACGGTGGCCCAGCGGAGGAGCGGAAGGTGTGGTCTGTGGGGCTTCCTGACACCTGGTAGGCGCTCAGGCTCCTGTTGTGGGGCTGCGCGCTGGCGCTGCAGGGCGGAATGTTATCCGTTGCGGGAGCGCAACAAGCTAGAGGCCTCTAGAGCTTCCGCGCCGACCTCTTCGACATCAGGTGCGGTGGCTTCTAGGAGCAGTGTTATCGGTGTCCGCTGCGAGAGGTGCGTGCTTGGGGCAGGGCCGGGAGGTCCCAGGAAGCCCGGGGGCGGGAGTGGAGGAGCCTGGGCCCCCCGCCAGGCTCCTTCACCTGGGCGTCCCGGGCTGGGAGCCCGGAGGAGGTTAAAGGTCAACGGGCTTGGGGGCGCGAGGTTGGGGGACAGGTGGACGGGGCGGGGGGGACCCAGGATAGCCGAGGAGGAGGAGGAAGCGCATCTGCGGAGTCCCCTCCGTGGGCGAAGGCTGAGCCCGGGCGGTATCTATCTTTTTAGTGTTTATTTTTAATTTAAAAAAAATTTTTGAGACTGGGTTTGGCCCTGTCACCATGTTGGAGCGCAGTGGTGCAATCCTAACTTCTGAGCTCAAGCGATCCTCCCACCCCAGCCTTGCAAGTTATCTGGAGCCACTATGCCTGGCTAATTTAAAAAAAAAAACCGAGGCCGGTCGCAGTGGCTCACACCTGTAATCCCAGCACTTTGGGAGGCCGAGACGGGCGGATCACGAGGTCAGGAGATTGAGACCATCCTGGCTAACACGGTGAAACCCTGTCTTTGCTTAAAAAAAAAAAAAAAAAAAAAAAAGGAAAAAGAAAAAAAAAAAAAAAGCCGGGTGTGGTGGCGGGGCCTGTAGTTTCAGCTACTCGGGAGGCTGAAGCAGGAGAATGGCATGAACCCGGGAGGCGGAGCTTGTAGTGAGCAGAGATCGTGCCACTGCACTCCAGCCTGGGCTACAGAGCGAGACTCCGTCTCAAAAAAAAATGAAAAAATGTGCCCGTGCTCGGTGGCGCACGCCTGTAATGCCAGCACTTTGGGAGGCCAAGACGGGTAAATCACCTGAGGCCAAGAGTTCAAGACCAGCCTGGCCAACATGGTGAAACCGCATCTCCACTGAAAATATAAAAACTAGCCGGGTGTGGTGGTGCATACCTGTAATTCCAGCTACTTGGGAGGCTAAGCCAGGAGAATCGCTTGAACCCAGGAGGCAGAGGTTGCAGTGAGCTGAGATCACCCCACTGCACTCCAGCCTTGGTGACAGAGTGAGACTCTTGTCTTAAAAAAAATAATAATAACTTTTTTTTTTTTTTTTTTTTTAAGATATAGAGTCTCACCTCGTTGCCCAGGCTGGTCTTGAACTCCTGGCCTCAAGCCATCTTCCCACGTTAACCTCCCAAAGCGCTGAGTACTGGCATGAGCCACGCAGACACTGGGGGGCCAGAGCGGCAGGCACTGCACAGAGCTGGGCCCAGGGATTGGGAGGAGGGGACAGTTTAGACGTCCTGTGGTCAGCTCTGCCAAGACAGGAAGGTCCCTTGGTTTTCAAGGTTCAGATACAGGACAGGATGTGACAGGCCAAGGACGCCACGCCTGTTCCCCTCCTGACTTGGATGTGGTCAGGAGAGCAGTGGGACCGGGTGAGGTCTGGGCCACTTTTGCCTGGTCTGCATCCTCTTTTTCTGACTTTGTGGCATTCAGTACAGGAGGAAGAGAGGAGAGAACTGGGTGCTAGCGTGTGCCCCACTCAGTGTCCTAAGGAAAGCCCCCCAAAATCCCCCAACCAGCCTTCCTCTCTGTGACAGTTGGGTCATCTACCTCTTAGTCATCAGTCCAAACCTTGCCTCCAGCTGGGATGTGCCCCTGGGCTCGCTCATGTCTCAAGAGATATTGGGCCCCATCCACTCCGAGGAGGGACTCCTGGCCCCACTGGCCCAGGTGCACAAACCGCCCTGACAGTTGACCTGTCCTCAGCAAGTTATCTGTCTGTTTTGCTAAGATTCCCCGCTATGTGTCAGGGCTTGCACTAGGCCTGGGGGCACAGCTGTGCAGCACACTGGTCCCGCATCCCTTTGGGCGCCTAGGAGCTGAGACCGGCCCTTCTTTCCACAGTCGGGCCCCACCCTGGACATGCCGGTTCCTTCCAGCTTCAACGACAATGGCCAGGACTGGTGGCTGCGGCGTTTTGTCAGCCAGGTGTGGTATGAACAGGAGGTGACCCTGCTGGAGCAATGAACCCAGGACCTGCGCACAAGAGTGGTGGTGAGGCTTGGCAGTGCCCACTCCTATGCCATCGTGGTCAGTACAGCCAGGAGCAGGCAGGGCGGGTGGNGTTTTGCTAAGATTCCCCGCTATGTGTCAGGGCTTGCACTAGGCCTGGGGGCACAGCTGTGCAGCACACTGGTCCCGCATCCCTTTGGGCGCCTAGGAGCTGAGACCGGCCCTTCTTTCCACAGTCGGGCCCCACCCTGGACATGCCGGTTCCTTCCAGCTTCAACGACAATGGCCAGGACTGGTGGCTGCGGCGTTTTGTCAGCCAGGTGTGGTATGAACAGGAGGTGACCCTGCTGGAGCAATGAACCCAGGACCTGCGCACAAGAGTGGTGGTGAGGCTTGGCAGTGCCCACTCCTATGCCATCGTGGTCAGTACAGCCAGGAGCAGGCAGGGCGGGTGGGTGGGCATGGCTGCTGAACAGCCTTTCTCCTGGGGTGGGACTGTGGTGGGCCCTGCCCTGCCCTGCCCTGGGGGCTGTGCCCTGTGCCCTGTGTAGGGGGATAGGTGGCCTGATCTACCCCATTGGGATGCCATTCTTCCCGTCTGACTGGCAGGCCACTGAGCCCCATGCTGCAGTTTATGTGAGGGAGTGCCCAATAGCAGGGCCCCTCCTCATGCCCTGACCTGCCCCCCACCCTCCCCATATCCCCTGTGTCTACAGTGGGTAAATGGGGTCCATGCGCTGGAGCATGAGGGGTCTACCTCCCCTTCAAGGCCGACATCAGCAGCCTTTTCAGGAGATGCCTGTTGCCTGTTTTCCCGGGGCAGGAATTGAAGGGAGCCGCCCAGGCTGGAGTGGTTCAGCCGGGCTGTCACAAGCCTTTGAAGCTTCCCATCTTCAAGCCTGGCTGTTGGAGAGTGTGGGTTTGGAACTTGAGGCTAGGGGGTTCTGTTCTGTCCTGTGCCAGCCACAGCCAGCTTTGAATGGGCAGAGCAATGATGGGGGGAGGGTGTAAAAGAAGAAATGAACTTAGGAAAGAGAAGAGGAAAAGAGGCTTCAAGAACAGTCCAGGCCAAACATGATGGCTCATGTCTGTAATCCCAGCACTTTGGGAGGCCGAGGTGGGTGGATCACTTGAGGTCAGGAGTTCAAGACCAGCCTGACCAACAGATAGTGAAACCCCATCTCTGCTAAAAATACAAAGATAAGCTGGGCATGGTGGTGTGCGCCTGTCATCCCAGCTACTCGGGAGGCTGAAGCAGGAGAATCACTTAAAACCAGAAAGGGGAGGTTGTACTCCAGCCTGGGCTACAGAATGAGACCCTGTCTCTAAAAAAAAAAATAGTCTGTACTGTGGAGGCCTCGGGCGGGTGCTGGGAGCTCTGACCACAGGCTGGTCCCTCTGTTGGGTTTTTCTTCCCTTTATCCCTCCTGGTTAACTTGACCTGGCATAAAGGCTGTTTCTTCTAAGAGGCTGTCCCTGACTCTCCAGTCCAAGTTATGTGTATTGTCTTGCAGAGCCCAGTTCCTGCCACCACTTGTCATTTCCATTTGCAACATTTCTTTCATTGTTTCTTTTTCAGAGTCAGAGTCTTGCTCTGTTGCCCAGGATGGAGTGCAGTGGTACAATCATGGCTTGTTGCCACCTCAACCTCCTGGGCTTAAGCGATCCTCCCCCTCAGCCTCCCAAAGAGCTGGGACCACAGATGTGTGCCACCATGCCAGGCTAAGTTTAAATTTTTTTTTTCCCACAAGAAGAAGTCTCTTGCTCTGTCGCCCAGACTGGAGAGCAGTGGTGCGATCTCAACTCACTGCAACCTCTACCTCCTGGGTTCAAGCAATTTTCTTGCCTCAGCCTCCTGAGTAGCTAGGATTATGGGCAGGTGCTACCAGGCCCAGCTAGTTTTTTTTTTTTCTTGTATTTTTTTGTAGAGATGGGGTTTCATCATGTTGGCCAGTCTGGTCTTGAACTCTTGACCTCGTGATCCACCTGCCTTGGCCTCCCAAAGTGCTGGGATTATAGGTGTGAGCCACCATGCCCCACCTAATTTATACATTTGTTGTAGAAACAGGGTCTTGCTATATTGCCCAGGCTGGTCTCGAACTCCTGGTCTCTAGTAAGCCTCCTGAAGTGCTGAGATTCTAGGCGTGAGCCACCTTGCCCGGCACTTGCACCATTTCTCTGTGCATGTTTCTCCATTCCCACTCCCCAGGACCTGTGGCCTTAGATTTGAGTCACTACTGAGCACCTCGCACCAAGCCCCATGCCTACCTCCCAGCCTGCACTCCCTGTTTGCTTGATGCATTAATAAATATCCCTCCTGAATCTGCACCCATCCATTCCTGTGTTCAAGAGCTGTTTCAGAGAGTCAACCTCAGTTTTGGCAGTGTCCAGCCCACTGACCTCAGCTCTGTGTACCTGGAAGGGTGACTGCTCCTCTGGGGGGATAGGATTCGGAGGCAGGGGGAGAAAGAGTGGTGTTAAGAGAGCTCGGTCTAGGACTAGAGGATCATGTGCCCTTATGTAAAATACATCTCAAGTTAGGGAAGAAAGCAGCGGCTCCGTGTTTTGTTTTTTTCTTTTTGTTTGTTTGTTTGTTTTGAGACAGGGTCTTGTTCTGTGGACCAGGCTAGAGTGCAGTGGCATGATCTCGGCTCACTGCAGCCTCCACGTCCCGGGTTCAAGCGAGTCTCGTCCCTCAGCTTCCAAGTAGCTGGTGATACAGACATGTGCCACCATGACCAGCTGATTTTTGTATTTGTAATAGAGATGGGGTTTTGCCATGTCGGCCAGGCTGATCTTGAACCCCCGACCTCAAGTGATCTACCCTCCTTCGGCCTCCCAAAGTGCTGAGATTAAAGGTGTGAGCCATCATGCCTGGCCCCGTGTTGTGCTCTGATGAGGGAAGATGGGACAGAAAGGATGGGAGGGTGTCTGAGCCCTTCCTGGACTGACAGAACCTGTGTCTTCTGCCTTTTGTGGACAGGATGGTGATCGCTCACACCAAAGCCTTGGACCCTTCCCGGTCTGTGACCTTTGTGACCAACTCCAACTATGTAGCAGACAAGAGGGTCCCTACCCCATTTTTCCCCACCTTTGCCTGGCCTTGTCGTGAAGTCTGCTCATGGAAACAACTGGAAAGAACCATGCCAGTGTGGGATTTTTTATTTTGATTTTTTACTTGAAAAAATAGAGACAGGGTCTTGCCATGTTGCCCAGGCTGATCTCGAACTCCTGGGCTCAAGCAAACCTCCTGCCTCAACCTCCCAAAGGGCTGGGGTTACAGGTGTGGGCCACCGCACACAGCTGCAGCCAGTCTGTTTTCAAAGATGGTCTTTGGGTTAATGAGAATTCTCTCCCTGCTTACTTGCCAGGCAGTGTGGCTTTCTGAATCTAGGGAGGCTGGGCATAGGGAGATGGGATTTGTTTGCTTAGTTTGGACTTAGC
Organism: Rhinopithecus bieti; assembly: GCF_001698545.2. Classification (NCBI taxonomy): domain Eukaryota; kingdom Metazoa; phylum Chordata; class Mammalia; order Primates; family Cercopithecidae; genus Rhinopithecus; species Rhinopithecus bieti. The sequence goes on along the minus strand of NW_016825478.1, from coordinate 58,682 downwards.
GTTTTTTGCATTTTGATTTAATAGACTCATAAAATGTCAAAGGTTTAAGGGGGCTTGGAGTTCATCTGGCCCACACCTGGCTGATGAGAATCTCTAGGGGAAGTTTTTTTGATATGGCAGATCTCTGCATTCTGAGATCCTGATTCAGTAAGTCCTGGGTTGGAACCTGAGTTTTCTTTTTCTTTTGTAGAGGCAAGGTCTTACTCTGTTGCCCTAGCTGGAGTGCAGTGGTGCGATCACAGCTCATTGCAGCCTTGAGTACTATGGGCTCAGGAGAGAGAAGGAAGTCCTGTTTATTGTTGCTTCCAAGGTACTCTGCAATATCTGACACAGCATGCGCTAAATAATACCTATTGAGGGCATGGGTGAGATCTTAGAGCCATGTTTAATCACTCACTTTGTCCTGTTTTTTTTTTTTTTCTTTTTTTGAGATGCAGTCTTGCTCTGTCACCCAGGCTGTAGTCCAGTGGTGTGATCTCAGGGCTTCTCACCAAGGCCAAGATGGACCAGATACTACATGGCCTAGACAAGGTACTTGCCGTGGCCCAAGCCCCACCTGAGACCCCCTCCCTGTGGCCACAGGCTCCCACCAAATCCCTGAGCAGATAGTGCAGTGTTGCCAATCTGTGGTTTCACGTTGAACTAAGTATATTCTCATGTGCTGTTTAACTGGGTGCCTTGATGACTGCCTCTCTCCATCCTTTAATGACCCCTGTGGCCCATATGGCTCATGGGTAGAGGTGTGCAGGGCCCCAGATGCACCTTCTCAGGGTGCGCTTTCAGGACTCAGCTTCTGGACAGGAACAGTCAGTCATCACCTATAGGGTGGGACCAGGGCAGGGGCCCTCTTGGCTGCTGATGCCTGCTCACCTGACCCCTGGCATTGCTGCTACTCGCTATAGGTGACTGAGGAGTGTGCCCAGGGCACCTTCAAACTCAACTCCAATGATGAGGACATCCACACAGCCAGTGAGCGCCGCCTGAAGGTACGACCCATGGAGCCCCACCGCTTTCCTGGCCTCCCCTCTCCACGTTGCCCGGGGCATCATTCTGTTTACTTCGTCATTGGCAGACAGCAGGTGAGACCTCAGGACATGGGCCAGGCACGGTGGCTCATGCCTGTAATCCTAGCACTTTGGGAGGCTGAGGTGGGAGGATCACTTGAACCGGGGAGATGGAGACTACAGTGAGCAGAGATCACGCCATTGCACTCCAGCCTATGTGACAGAGCAATACTTCATCTAAAAACAAAGGAAAAAAAACCTGTTTCTTGAAGCTAGTNGCCTCTCTCCATCCTTTAATGACCCCTGTGGCCCATATGGCTCATGGGTAGAGGTGTGCAGGGCCCCAGATGCACCTTCTCAGGGTGCGCTTTCAGGACTCAGCTTCTGGACAGGAACAGTCAGTCATCACCTATAGGGTGGGACCAGGGCAGGGGCCCTCTTGGCTGCTGATGCCTGCTCACCTGACCCCTGGCATTGCTGCTACTCGCTATAGGTGACTGAGGAGTGTGCCCAGGGCACCTTCAAACTCAACTCCAATGATGAGGACATCCACACAGCCAGTGAGCGCCGCCTGAAGGTACGACCCATGGAGCCCCACCGCTTTCCTGGCCTCCCCTCTCCACGTTGCCCGGGGCATCATTCTGTTTACTTCGTCATTGGCAGACAGCAGGTGAGACCTCAGGACATGGGCCAGGCACGGTGGCTCATGCCTGTAATCCTAGCACTTTGGGAGGCTGAGGTGGGAGGATCACTTGAACCGGGGAGATGGAGACTACAGTGAGCAGAGATCACGCCATTGCACTCCAGCCTATGTGACAGAGCAATACTTCATCTAAAAACAAAGGAAAAAAAACCTGTTTCTTGAAGCTAGTCAACTAGCAGCACCAGCATCGCCTCAGAACTCCTGAGAAATGTGATGTGAAGCCCCACTCTAGATGGTTGAATCAGAGACTCTGGGGGTCCCCAGCAATGTATATTTATTTTATTTATTTATTCTTTTGAGATAGAGTTTCACTCTTGTTGCCCAGGCTGGAGTGCAATGGCGTGATCTTGACTCACTGCAACCTCCGCCTCCCAGGTTCAAGCGATTGCCTCAGCCTCCCGAGTAGCTGGGATTACAGGCATGCACTACCACGCCTGGCTAATTTTGTATTATTAGTAGGGACGGGGTTTCACCATGTTGGCCACGCTGCTCTCAAACTCCCGACCTCAGCTGATCTGCCCGCCTCAGCCTCCCGAAATGCTGGGATTACAGGTGTGAGCCACCATGGCTGTCCAGTAATGTGTATTTTTCATAAATTCTCCAGTCACTATGCCTGGTGGCTCACACGTGTAATCCCACCAGTTTGAGAGGTTGAGGCAGGAGCATCGCTTGAGCCCAGGAGTTCAAAACCAGCCTGAGCAACATAGCGAGACCCTGTCTCTAAAATTAAAAAAATTAAATTAGCCAGTCATGATGGTGTGTACCTGTGGTCCTAGCCACTCTGGAGACTGATGTGGGAGGATCCCTTGAGCCCAGGAGGTCAAGGATGCAGAGAGCCATGATTGCGCCATTGCACTCCAACCTGGGTGACAGAGCAAGACCCTGTCTCAAAAAAGCCCAAATCGGCAACAACAACAAATTAGCTGGGTATGATGCCGTGCGCGCTTGTAGTCCCAGCTATTCAGGAGGCCAAGGCTGGAAGATCCCTTGAGTCCAGGCTGCAGTGAGCTGTGATGGCCACTGCACTCCAGCCTGGGCAACAGAGCAAGACCCTGTCTCCTAAAACAGAAAACAAATCCTCCAGGAACATCTGATGCATGCTAAAGATAAGGACTCTTTGAAAACATAAAGGCCAGTAAAACCTACAGGCCAGTAAGCGTTAATAGTGTATGTAAATATTATCAGTAATTATGGAGAAGGTGGTTCAAGCTGAGAGTGAGACAGAGCCGAGTGGGTAAGAGAGGATCTGCCCAAGGCAGGGACATCCTGGCAGAGGGACAGGTCCCGGGTTTGACAGCTTCAGACCCCAGGGTGCCCAGGGCTCACCACTTGCCCACCTGTGCCCCCAAGTTCACTGAGAGAACGTGGGACAGGCCCTCAACCCCGACATACTGGCCACTGACCTCGTGTACTACCTGATCTGCAAAGAGGTGAGTGTGTATCAGCCAGGGGGAGGTTGAGGAGATTGGGTGCCCCTCAGAGGGTAGGGGAGCTCAGGGTGCAGGGTGCCCTGGCCTGGTGGCTCACACCTGTAATCCCAGCACTTTGGGAGGCCTAGGTGGGTGGGTAACTTGAGGTCAGGAGTTCGAGACCAGCCTGGTCAACATGGTGAAACCCCATCTCTACTAAAAATACAACAGTTAACTGGGCATGGTGGCACAGTCATAATCCCAGCTTCTCAGGAGGCTGAGGCAGGAGAATCGCTTGAACCTGGGAGGTGGAGGTTGCAGTGAGGTGAGATCGGGACACCACTCCAGCCTGGGTGAGAGAGTGAGACTTTGTATCAAAAAAAAAAAAAAAAAAAAGGAAGAGGTGCAGGCAATGGAGGCAGATCAGGGCATGGAGGAAGCTGCCTCAGTGCCACCTTCCTCCCCAGCACCCAGACGCCATTCTGCCAGGCCCACAAGGCCTCTGGGAAAGCCGTGTTCATGACTGAGTCCAAGGGGTCGCCCTCAACCAGTTGTCATTGCAGGAGCTGCACACCATCAGGTGCGGCACACCCCTTTCCTGACACTGCCTTCTAAGCGGCGAGCTTGGGTGCCTGGAGGCCTGGGTGGCCCGGTGGCCTGGCCCACCTCTTCCTCTCTCCCCAGCCCCCTATTCTCAGGTGACATGAGCCACGTGTGGGACTATGGGCACAGTGTGGGGCAGTATCATGCCCTGGGTGGCACTGCGTGCTCCGTCGTCAACAGGCAGATCCGCCAGGTGCGGGCACTATTGCAGGCACAGCAGGCTTAGGTCCTCCCATGCTTGGCCCCACATAAAGTGGGCACAAGAGGACGCTGCTGCGTGTTTCTTGCCCCAGCCTGGCTCCCTCATTGCTGCGCTTTCCAGGGCTGGCCAGTGGGGACAGTCAGGGACTGGAGAGGCAGGGCGGGGTGGCCTGTAATCCTAGCACTTTGGAAGGGCAAGGTGCAAGGATGCTTGAGGACAGGAATTTGAGACCAGCCTGGGCAACACAGGGAGACTCCTGTGTTATTACCTGTACCTAATAATAAAACAAATAATTAGTCCAGCCGGTGGGGCATGCCTGTAAGTCCCAGCTACTTGTAAGACTGCGGTGAGAGGATCACTTACGTTCAGGAGTGGAGCTGCAGTGAGCTATGATCACGCCGCTGCATTCCAGCCTGGACAACAGAGTGAGACCCTGTCTCTAAAAGAAAAACTTAAAAAAATAAAATGGAAGCAGAGAAAACTGGGCAAAGGCAATGAGAATCATAGATAGGAAGAGAAGAGGGGGCTCCTGTCATAGCCTCCACCTGGTCCAGGCCCTATCCCCTTCAAACAGGGTATCACAGTGACCTCAGGCCAGGATCAGTGGCTCATGCCTGTAATTCTAGCACTTTGGGAGGCCTGGGCAACATAGCAAGACCTCAGCTAACACATTGAAAAAAAAAAACAAAAACTCAAGCGGCACGGTGGCTCACACCTATAATTCCAGCACTGTAGGAGGCTGAGGCTGGTGGATCACTTGAGGTCAGGAGTTCGAGACCAGCCTGGCCAACATGGTGAAACCCCGTCTCTACTAAAAATACAACAATTAGCTGGGTGTGCTGGTAGGATCCTGTAATCCCAGCTACTGGGAAGGTTGAGGCAGAATTGCTTGAACCCAGGAGGTGAAGGTTGCAGTGAGCCGAGATCGCGCCATTGCACTCTAGCCTGGGTGAAAAGAGCAAGCCTCTGTCTTAAAAAAATGAAGAAGAGGAAGAAGAAACAGCCAGACGTGGTGGCTCACTCTTGTAAAGGAGGAGGAGAAGGGAGGAGGAGGATGGAACAGCTTCGCATGGTGGCTTACGCCTGTAAAGGAGGAAGGGGAGGAAGAAACAGCCAGGAACGGTGGGTCACACCTTTAAATGAGGAAGAGGAGGAGGAGGAAAAGAAAACCAGATGAGGTGGCTCAGGCCTGTGGAGGAGGAAACACCCAGCTGCGATGACTCATACCTGTAAAGGAAGAGGAGGAAACAGCCAGGCGTGGTGGCTCATGACTGTGAAAGAGGAGGAGGAGGAGGAAACAGCCAGGCGGGTGGCTCATGACTGTAAAGGAGGAGGAGAAGGAGGAGGAAACAGCCAGGCGGGTGGTTCACACCTGTAAAAGAGGAGGAGGAGGAGGAAACAGGCGAGGTGGCTCACACACCTGTGGAGGAGGAGGAGGAGGAAACAGCCAGGCGACGTGGCTCATGCTTGTGGAGGAGGAGGAAACACCTATGTGCAATGGCTCACACCTGTTGAGGAGGAAGGAACAGCCAGGCGAGGTGGCTCACACGCCTGTAAAAGAGGAGGAGGAAACAGCCAGGCGCGATGGCTCACATGCCTGTAAAAGAGGAGGAGGAGGAGGAAACAGCCAGGTGAGGTGGCTCATGCTTGTAGAGGAGGAGAAAGAAATAGCCAGGCAGTGGCTCCTGCATTTAAATGCTGAGGAGGAGGAAAAGAAAGAACCAGTCAAGGTGGTTCAGTCAAATGCACATTTGTCTCAGATGAGCAGAGGGATGACTTAGAATTCAGTAAAGTTTTTGGGGCTCACAAGGAATTTCCTAGCAGGCAAATTTGGTAGGAGGTATGTAGTGTTTTGTTTTTGTTTTTTCTTTTTTTGAGACAGCCTAACTCTGTGGACCAGGCTGGAGTGCAGTGGCATGATCTCAGCTCACTGCAACCTCCTCCACCCGGGTTCAAGCGATTCTCCTGCCTCAGCCTCCCGAGTAGCTAGGATTACAGGCATGCACCACCATGCCCAGTTAATTTTTTACATTTTCAGTAGAGACAGGTGTATCACCAGGTTGGCCAACCTGGTCTCTAACTCCTGACTTCAGGTGATCCGCCCACCTCAGCCTCCCAAAGTGCTGGGATTACAGGCATGAGCCACTGCATTTGGCCCCTCTCCCTATATCTTCATATGCCTGCAACCCCAAGAGAGGGCTTCTGGCTCCTTGGTTAGGGTCCAGGCCCCAGAGGCCCAGGGTCAAGGCTATGGCTCCATCCCAAGAACATTCTTCTCTTCAAGTCACTGCATCTGACAGGCATGGATGTTACAGGCTGGGGCCTGCTCAAATTCCTGCTGTGGAAGGCAAGGGAAGGTGCTCCTAGAGGAAAGGGAGATCCCATTGATCTCAGGAGTTCTGTCCTGGCCTGCAGCCGGTCTGCGTCCAGCGGGTTCTGGAGTGGGGAGCCGACCTTGCCCTTCTTCGCTGGGGTTGAGGGTTCCGCTTACCCAAAGGCGTAGCCCGGGTTACAGCTGCAGTTCCCACTGGGCAGTACGGGGCCCTGCCCTGCCCCTGCAGGCCTGGCACTTGTCCTCAGCAAAGATGGCTCGGACGGCCTTAGGCGCCTAACGCAACCCTTCCGCTGGACTCCTCCTGTGCTGCTCTTAGCCACATAGACGGCGGCCTAGCCGTGGAGCGGAAAGTGTGACCCAGTGGACAGGGTGGCCTGGGTGGCACTCTGGCCACTGTTGTATGGCTGTGCTTTGGCGCTGCAGGGCGGGATGCTGTACCCCTGGGAGAGCCTGTTGCGGGAGCCCAAGGAGTGGGGTGGCCTCTGGAGCTTCTGCTCCAACTTCGACAACCGAAGCAGGGCATTAAGGAGCAGCGGTACCCCTGGCAGCTGCAGGAGGTGTGGACTCCAGCAGGGCCGGGAGGCACCGGGAAGCCCAGTGGTGGGACGGGGGAGACCCGCCCCCCTGCAGGGTCCTTCCCCTGGGTGCCCCGGAGCTGGGGACCCAAAGGAGTTTAAAGGTCAATGGACTTGGGGGCGCGGGATTGGGGGATGGCAGACCCGGGAAAATCCGGATGGCCGAGGCGGGGGAGGTGGGAGGGGGAGGAAGCGCTCTTGCTGAGCCCCCTCCCAAGGCAGTGGGTGAGCCCAGGCAGTGTCCCTTTTAATGTTTATTTTTAATTTTTAAAAATTTTTTGAGACTGGGTTTGGCCCTGTTGCCCAGGCTGGAGCTGAGTGGCGCAATCCTGATTTCTGAGCTCAAGTGATTCTCAGGCTCTAGCCTTGCAAGTTAGCTGGGGCCACCAGGCCTGGCTAATTAAAAGAAAAAACACTTGGACAGGCTGGGTGGTTCACTCCTGTAACCCCAGCACTTTGGGAGGCGCAGGTGGGCAAATCACCTGAGGCCGGGAGATTGAGACCAGCCTGGCCAACATGGTGAAACACTGCCTCTACTAAAAATATAATAATTAGCTGATTGTGGTGGTGCATGCCTGTAATCCCAGCTACTTGCAAGGCTGAAGCAGGAGAATCGCTTGAACCCGGGAGGCGGAGGTTTCAATGAGCCTAGATCACACCACTGCACTCCAGCCTGGGTGACAGAGTGAGACTGTCTCAAAAAAAATAAAAAATAAAGAAAAACCACAAAAATAAAAAAAAAAACTTTTTTCTTTTCTTTTTTTTTTTTTAAGATATAGGGTCTCACTGCGTTGCTCAGGCTTGTCTCGAATTCTTGGCCTCAAGCCATCCTCCCACGATGACTTCCCAAAGCAGTAATTACAGGCGCGAGCCACCCAGACACCCATCTGGCCAGAGCGGCATGCACTGCACAAGAGCTGGGCCCGGGATTGGGAGGAGGGGACAGTTTAGGCTTCCTGAGGTCAGTTCTGCTGAGGCAGGAAAGTCCCTTGGTTTTCAAGGTTCAGATAGAGGACAGGATGTGACATGAGGCCAAGGATGCTACCCCTGTTCCCCTCCTGACTCGGATGCGGTCAGCAGAGAAATGGGACCAGGTGAGGTCTGGGCCGTGTTTGCCTTGTCTACATCCTCTTTTTCTGACTTTGCGGCATTTAGTACAGGAGGAAGAGAGGAGAGGGCTGGGTGCCAGTGTGTGCCCCACTCACAGTGTCCTAAGCAAAGCTCCCCCATCCCTCCAACCAGCCTTCCTCCTTGTGACAGGCAGTGGGTCATCTGTCTCGGGAGATATTGGGCCCCATCCACTCTTAGGAGGAACTCCTGGCCCCACTGGCCCAGGTGCATAAACTGTCCTGGCAGTTGACCTGTGGTCAACAAGTTATGTGTCTGTTCCACCAAGAGTCCCCGCTGTGTGTCAGGACTTGGCTAGGCCTGAGGCACAGCTGTGCAGCACACTGGCCCCGGATCTTTTTGGGGACCTAGGAGCTGAGTCTGGCTCCTTTCTCCACAGTCGGTCCCCATCCTGGACATGCTGGTTCCCTCCAGCTTCAGCGACATAGGCCAGGAGTGGTGGCTGTGGCATTTTGTTGGCTGGGTTTTATTTGAATGGGAGGTGATCCTGCTGGAGCAATGGACCCTGGACCTGCACACAAAAGTGGTGCTGAGGATTGGCAGTGTCCACTCCTATGTCATGGTCAGTGCAGCCAGGAACAGGCAGGGCGGGTGGGTGGGCACGTGCGGCTGCTGACCAGCATGGGACCCCCAGCAGCCACCCACAGCCTTTCTCCTGGGGTAGGACAGTAGGGGTCCTGTCCTGCCCTGGGGGCTGTGCCATGTGTAGGGGTGGCCTGATCTACCCCATTGGGATGCCATTTTTCCCATCTGGCTGGCAGGCCTTGGAGCCCCATGCTGCAGGTTATGTGAGGGAGTGCCTGATGGCAGGGCGTGCCCCAACCTGCCGCACCCTCCCCCTATCTTCTGTGTCTGCAGTGGGTGAATGGGGTCGACACACTAGAGCATGAGGGGCCAACATCAGCAGCCTGGTCCAGGTGGGGCCTCTGCCCTCCCACATCCACATCATTGTCACCAACATCATCCTCACCCCCTCCACCCTGCCACCAGGGACCATCTGCTACATAACCAACACCTCCGAGTGGGTACCATCCTGCCTCCACCACATGCACCCACCTTCCCATCCCACCCTGTGGTCTTCCTGCTTGGGACAGGGTGGCCTTTGCAGGGTAGAGGCCCTGGATTTGGGGAGGCCGGGGAGGCAAGTGAGCTGAGGTCAAGGGACCCAAGATGAGGGCCCAGCAAACCACAGTCCTCCTACCCTAGGTATCCCAAGAGTTACTTTGTCCAGAACACAGACTTTGCCTTCTTCAACTACGTGGGACTGCAGCGCTCTGTGCTTCTGTACACGACACCTACCACTTACATTGATGACATCACTGTCACCACCGGCGTGAAGCACAACAGTGGTGAGGGCTTCTGCTAGGATCCTCCCTCAGTGGGACCCAGGGTGGCTCTGTTTGTTCCCTGTTTGGAAAGCTCTCCCAGGTAAAAGGTGCTCCTAGCATCTCTAAACCCTCACAGGTTCCCATCCACCTAGGAAGCTAAAATCCAGGCTGTCTGACCGGGCATGGGCTCCCAAAATCACCCGTGTGGTTGACCTCACTTGGAGACGAGGGGTCTGGCCTAACGTCACACAGCTCAGGGTGGCAATCCTGTCCCTTCCCCACATTGCTGCTCTCACTCCAGCTCCCCTTGCTACACATCGTGCTCAAGGAACAGGCAGCTTCGGGGGTCCGGGCGTGGTGGCTCATGCCTGTCCTCTCAGCTCTTTGCAAGGAGGCCCTGGTAGGAGCATCACTTGAGACCAGGAGTTCAAGGCCAGCCTGGGCAACATAGCGAGACCATCACCACAAAAAATTTAAAAATTAACCAGGGATGGTGATGCATGCCGGTAGTCCCAGCTGCTGAGGCAGGAGAATCACTTGAGCCTGGGAGGTCAAGGATACAGTGAGCTATGACCGTGCCACTGCACTCCAGTCTGGGCAACAGATGGAGACCCTGTCCTTTTTTTTTTGAGACGGAGTCTCGCTCTGTTGACTAGCTGGAGGGCAGTGTTGCAATCTCGGCTCACTGCAACCTCTGCCTCCTGAGTTCAAAGGATTCTCCTGCCTCAGCCTCCTGAGTACCTGGGATTACAGGCACCTGTCACCATACCCGGTTAATTTTTGTATTTTTTTAGTAGAGATGGGGTTTCACCATGTTAGCCTGGCTAGACTTGAACTCCTGACCTGAGGAGATGCACCCACCTCAGCCTCCCAGAGTGTAAGGATTTTTAAAGGTTTTTTTTTTTCTTTTTTTAAATACATCTTTTTCTGAGATGTGGCCTTGCACTGTCACCCAGGCTGGAGTGCAGTGGCAAGATTATTGACAGCTGTTGTGGGGTCACAGTTCCAAGTTTAAAAGAGTTTAGATGGTGTGGTGGTTAATGCCTGTCGTCCCAGCACTTTAGGAGGCCAAGGTGGACAAATCGCTTGAGCTCAAAAGTTCGAGACCCGCCTGGGCAACGTAGTGAGACCCTGTCTCAAAATAATAATAATAATAATAAATAAGAATTTAAACAAGAATCACACTGCAAAGGCGATGCAGCAGAGAGCAATTTATTGCAAAGTAAAATGTATTTTGGAAATTAAGTGCAGAATAGCCCGGGCGCAGTGGCGCATGCCTCTAATCTCAGCACTTTCAGAGGCCGAAGTGGGTGGATCACTTGAGCTTAGAAGTTCAAACCAGCCTGGCCAACATTAGCTTGGCATGGTGGCTTGTGCCTGTAATACCAGCTATTCGGGTGGTTGAGATGGGAGAATTGCTTGAACTTGTGAGGTGGAGGTTGCAGTGAGCTGTGATTGCAACACTGCACTCCAGCCTGGATGACAGAGAGAGACCTCTTCTCAAAAAAAAATAGTGAAGTGTAAAATACACAGTTCACCCTGAGAGAGAGAATTCAGGGCAGGCTGTTGATAACAAAGAGATAGCGCTGATTATTACTGGGGAAACTCCCTTTCTGGCAGTCTTACATGATGAATTCCTAAGGAGCTGGGAAGAGGTGTAAGCACTTTCTGGGCTGTCCTCTGGGTGCACATGCACAGTAGCTGTACATGCTTGTTCACACATCACATGTCTCAGTGCCGTGATTGGTGCGTCTCAAGGACGTGTTCACTTCGTTGACTACCTACCCTGCATTAAGATGTAGCCCCAAACTCCTGGCTCAAGCAAGCCTTCCATTTCAGCCTCCCAAGTAGCTGGGGCTGCTGGGGCTGCTGGGGCTGCAGGCATGCACCTCCATACTTGGCTCATTTTTTGTATTTTTAGGGAAGAAGTGGTTTCCCTATGTTACCCAGGCTGGTCTTGAACTCCTGGGCTCAAGCGATCCTTCCACCTCAGCCTCCCCAAGTGTTTGGATTACAGGTGTGACCACTGTGCCTGGCCAAAAAAATCTTTTTTTAAATTAAAAAAAAGCACCGGACATGGCGGCTAACGCCTGTAATTCCAGCACTTTGGGAGGCCGAGACGGGTGGATTACCTGAGGAGTAGGTGCGACTTCTACAACTGGTTTGGTGGAAATCAAATCCAAGTACAACTATAGCAAGGGGACCAGACCTTCTGCGATGGTGAGTCATAGCATCCCCAAAAGTTAAAAATACCAGATGCATGACAGTGCTCCCATGACTGGTTAATAGGGTGATAGTCACTAGTCCATCGAGGTGTCTTATTTAAGGGGAACATGTGGGCGATCTTAGTTTTATGACCCTGAGGTAAGAACCAGATACCAGGTATAGTTTCAGTACAGTCACCCGCAAGTATTCCGGGCCTAGAGTGAGGAGGGTAACATGCCCAAGCGGGATGATGATTTCTCGGAGGTTGGTAGATTAAGAGACCAAAATTTGGTAGGAGATATCCATGTTGGCAAGGGTGGTTTTGACTGAAATGTGCTATGTCCAATGAACAAATGAATGTACTATGTAATATTAAGAATTTTGAGTACTGGTCGATATCCATGTAGAACTAGTTCTATATGTAAGTGTAGTATTATGTATGATAGTTAAGAAATTGTGAACACTTGCTTATGTGCATGTGGAGCAAGCTTGTAATGTCATCTAATCTGTGAATGTACTGTGCACAATCAAGCATTGGCAGTACTATATATTATTCATGGGGACTAGCGGTAATGCACAAAGTACATAAAAGTATTAATGTATTAGTGCTGATGGTCAGTACTTACATAGAAATTAAAATGCCTGCTGAAAAGAATACAGAGAATAGTTTAATTAGAATCCCAGCTTTGGGTGTTGATGGTGAAGCGGGAATGCTTTTTCTCTGAGTTGCCCTGGGGAGGGACTCTCCATTTCTGGTTTACAAGACTGGCGTATTGGATTATACTACAAGGGCAGATTCATTTAAGTAGTTTATTCATGATTAGGGCAGTGAGTGGTATGAGAACAAGAATAATAGAGAAATATCTCATAGATGCTATCTGTCCCATGGTAATGAAAGGATGTTCTTGGCTGTCCTCCGATCCATGTGAGTGTGAGTAGGTCGGTGACTAAGATTCAGAGCAGATATTGCCTTAATGGGCGGAATATTATGCTTTGTTGTTTGGATGTGTGGAGTGCAGGAATAACTGCTAGAAGGAGAGTGGGTAATAGAAGGGCCAGTACACCTCCTAGTTTACTGGGGATGGATCGTAAGATTGCATATGCAAATAAAAAGTATCACTCTGGTTTAATGTGGGGCAGAGTATTTAGGGGATTGACTAAGGTGTAATTATCTGTGTCACTCAGGAGGTCAGGCGAGAGACGATACTAGAATTATTAAAAGGAGGAGGAGAAAAATTAAACCTAGAATAGCTTTGGTTGTATAGTAAGGGTGGAAGGTGATTTTGTTGGAATGTGATGGAATTTCTGAAGGGTTATTAGACCCTGTTTCGTGTAGGAATAAAAGGTGGAGAATTGTTAGGGCTATGATGATGAAAGGTAAGATGAAGTGGAAGGTGAAGAATTGTGTAAGAGGGGCTTTGTCAACTGAAAAGCCACCTCCGATTCATTGGACAAGGTCAGTTCCAGTATATGGGATGACTGATAGGTTTGTGATTACTGTAGCGCCTCAGAATGATATTTGGCCTCATGGAAGCACATAACCTATAAATGCTGGTGCTGTGGTTGTGAGTAGGAGGATAATGCCAGTATTTCTGGTTTCTAAATATATGAATGACCCGTAATATAAGCTTCCACCAACTTTTATGTACTTTGTGCAACTGTAGGAAGAGGCAGATGAAGAATGTTGAAGAGCCGTTAGTGTGAAAATAGCGGACTCTTCAGCCATAATCCACATCTTGGTTAATATGGGCAATAGAAGAGAAAGCAATTGAGGTATCGGGTGTGTAGTGTATGGCCAGAAATAATGCTGTGATGATCTGGAGGATTAAGGAGGTACCAAGAAGTGAGCCGAAGTTTCATCATATAGGGGTATTAGATGGTGTGGGGAGATCAATGAATGAGTGATTAATGATTTTTATTAGTGGGCTTGTTTTACATATAATGGTCATTAGTGTTGTTATAGTTGAAGTACAATGATGGCTTTTCATATCAGTCATGGCTATAACCCATGTGGGAATAGTGACACAGGCTTTTTTCTTACTAAGTGTTCTTTTTTTTGAGACGGAGTCTAGCTCTGTCGCCCGGACTGGAGTGCAGTGGCCGGATCTCAGCTCACTGCAAGCTCCGCCTCCCAGGTTTACGCCATTCTCCTGCCTCAGCCTCCTGAGTAGCTGGGACTACAGGCGCCGCCACCTCGCCCGGCTAGTTTTTTGTATTTTTTTTAGTAGAGACGGGGTTTCACCGTGTTAGCCAGGATGGTCTCGATCTCCTGACCTCATGATCCGCCCGTCTCGGCACTAAGTGTTCTTTTGTTGTGGGATTTGTGGTTTTTTCCTAAACTTTCTCCTATTTATGGGGGCTTAGGGTTAATTCTTAGTGCTGCTGTAGGTTGTGTTATTGTGTTGAATCATGGTGGGGCTTTTATGGGATTAATAGTCTTTTTGATTTATTTGGGGGGGATGATGGTTGTTTTTGGTTATACTGTGGCGATGGCTATCGAGGAATACCCTGAGTAATGAGGATCAAGTATTGAAGTTTTAGAAACTTTATTATTGGGGCTACTAATAGAGTTGGTATTACTTTGATGAATAGTGAGTATGATGGGGTAGTGATCATAGTTAATTTTATTAGTGTGGGAAGTTGAATAATCTTTGAGGGTGAGGGCCCAGGGCTGATTCATGAGGCTTCTGCGGGTGCGGGTGCTTTATATAATTATGGATGTTGATTGGTGTTAGTTGCTGATTGAACATTGTTTGTTAGTATTTATGTTGCAATTGAAATTACTCGGGGTTATAGATAATTAAGAGTAAAGTTTAAAAGGATGGAATAAAAAAAGAGAGGAAATAAAATTAATTAGGCCTCTTTGAGTAGTTATGGTAATGGAGGCTGTGATTTGGGTCTGTGAAATTGTCTTTGGTATGGACTTTTCTAGTCAAATTAGGTCTAGCAGAAGTGATGGCAGGTTTTGGCTTGTAGATAGGTTTGAGTGAGGGGTTGTATGGTGAACTGTGATTGAGTAGAATCGTAATATATTGGAGAAGCTGAATGTTTGTAATGGATATTTTATCTTAAGATTTTTAGTTATAAAACTAAGTTCCATTGCCCGTAAGAGTCCTAGGATGGTTACCCCTTGGGCTGTGAGTTTTAGGGGAGGTGGTATTGTTGTTTGTGGGGGATGAAGTAGGGATAATGCTATTGGTGGTGAGAAAACTAGTGAAGATACTGCCGACTGTAAGGCATTTAATTGGGTTTATTAGGGAAGAGTTATTTTCATCAATGCTGATTAGGGTTGGGAAATGGGGTTGTCCTATTAGAGCAAGGAAAATAATTTGGATACTATAGACACTTGTTAGGGAGGTGGCAATAAGAGTAGTAGAGAGGGCTCAGGCATTGGTATATGATGTGTTTGCGGTTTCGATAATGAGATCTTTAGAGTAAAATCCTGTGAGGAAAGGCATACCTGTAAGTGCCAGGCTGCCAATAATAAGGGAGGAGGAAGTAAGGGGTAAAGTCTTAAATAGTCCTCCTATTTTTCAGATATCTTGTTCATCATTGAGGTTATGGATGATGGATCCTGAACATATAAATAATACAGGTTTAGAAAAGGCGTGGGTGCAGATGTGTAGGAATGCTAGGTGTGGTTGATTAATGCCAGTTGTAACTATTACAAGGCCTAGTTGACTTGAGGTGGGGAATGGTACGATTTTGTTGATACCATTTTGTGTTAGAGCACAAATTGCTGTAAATAAGGTGATAATAGCCCCTAAACACAGGGTAAGGGTTTGGATTAATATACTATTTTCTATTAAGGGGTAGAAGCGGATAAGCAGGAAAACTCCTGCTACAGCTATAGTGCTACAGTGGAGTAGGGCTGAGACTGGGGTTGGGCCTTCCATGGCCAAAGGAAGTCAGGGGTGGAGGCCAAATTGAGCTGATTTTCCTGCTGCTGCTAAGAGAAGGCCAATTAATGGAAGAGGATCGGGGGTAGGATTTAGGATAAATGCTTGTTGAGGTTCTCATATATTGGAGGATGAGAGGAATCATGCTATAACTAAAATGAAGCCAATATCGCCAATGCGGTTATGCAGAATCGTTTGGAGGGTTGCTGTATTAGCATCTGCTCAGCTCTGTCATCAGCCAATTAGTAAAAAAGACTAATTCCTACACCTTCTCATCCAATAAAAAGTTGAAAAAGATTGTTGGCAATAACTAGAATTAATATTTTGGTGAGGAAAATAAGTAAATATTTGAAAAATTGATGTTAGGATCTGATTTTATATATCATATTGAGAATTCTATAATAGATCAGGTGACAAATAGTGCTACTGAGATAAATATTATGAAGAAGTAGTCTAGTTTGAAGCTTAATGAGAGTTTAAGGGTTTGGATTGTTACTCGATGTCAGTTTGAGATGATGGCTTCTTGGTCTATATACACAAACATTGTGGGAATGAGGCTAATGGTGAAGGTGCATGAGATAGATATTTTCACGTAATATGGGTACAAGTTCTTGTGAGGGTTGATTAAGGTAGTAATAATTGGTAAGGTTAAGGAGATTAAGGTTATAGTAATGGAAAAATACATGATTATTACTTTTATTTGGAGTTGCACCAATATTTTTGGTTCCTAAGACCAGTGGATAGCTCTTATCCTCTAAAACTTGAGAACACCATGTTGTTAGGCATGGGGCCATGAGTTAGCAGTTCTTGCATAATTTCTCAGTAAATAAGAAGTTGCAGACTTCTATTAGTAGACCCACAATCTAATGTTTTGATTAAACTATCTTTACAGGGTATAAAACCTATAATAATCTTAAGGTTTAGGGATAATAGAATAGGTGCAAGGTGTGTAAGTATTAGTATATTTTCTCATGTAAAGGAAGGTTTAATACTGTTAATGTAATATGTAAGTGTTCCTTGTTGTGTTGTGATAAGCATGTGTAGGGAATAAAGGGCTGTGATTAATATATTAAGTCCTATAAACATAATGGTCATGTTTGATCAGGAGAATGAAGCCACCATTACGAAGAGTTCTCCTATTAGATTAATGTTAGGGGCTAAGGCAAGGTCAGTACGATTTGCTACAAGTCATCAAATTGTAGCAATTTGTGGGAGTTATGTGGGAGTTATGTGGGAGCGATTAGTGGGAGTAGTGTTTGAAGCCCTCGAGAGAGTAATATGATTTGGCTAGGGATTCACTTGTAGTTTGAATTTGCTAGGCAGAATAGTAAGGACAAAGTAAGTCCATTGGCAATTATGAGGGTAATTGCACCGGTAAAGCTTCAGGGAGTTTGAATGAGAATAGCCATAATAACAAGTGCTACATGGCTTATGGAGGAATATGCAATAAGTGATTTTAGATCAGTTTGTCGTAGACAAATAGAGCTCATCATAACTATCCCTCATAAAGATAACATGAGGAAGGGGTAGGCTGTATATTCTTTGAGTGCTGAGGATAAGGGTAAGCGTATTATGCCATAGCTGCCTAGTTTTAGGAGGACCGCTACAAGTACTATTGTGCTGGCAATAGGAACTTCTACGTAGGCTTTAGGAAGTCATGGGTGAAGTCCATATAGGGATATTTTTACTATACAACCCATAATACATGCTAATCATGTAAGGTTATTGGATCAGGAAATTAATAGTTCTTGGGTATTAAATATTATCATGTTCAGTAAACTGAGGGCATTTTGAGTATAAATAAGTATAATAAGTAGGGGGAGAGATCCCACTAGTGTATAAAATAAGAAATATGAACTTGCATTGAGGCATTCTGGTTGGTTACCCCAGAGGATGATAATAATTAAGGTAGGGATAAGTGTAGCTTCAAAGAGAATATAAAATATAATTAGTTGTCTGTCTGTGAATGCCATAATTTAAAAAAATTGTAGGGAAATCAGTAAGGAAATATAGGGCTTTTTCCATGGGAGTAACTCATTGGAGAGGTGGTACTGGCTTGCTATAATTGTAAGAGGTAGTAGTCAGGCTGTTAAGATTAGAAGGGGTGATGTCAGCGATCAGAAGAGAAGGTTAATGAGAAGTTGAATAGATTGTCATTGAATTGATTAAAAAATAATAGGGCAATGAAGCTGATGATTAGGCTGTGACTAGTCTTATTGATTCAGATTGTAGAGTTTTTAGAGAGTCATGTTATTGGTAGCAGTCTAATTGTTGGAATAATAATTTTTAGCATTGAAGTCAATTTAGGTTATGTACATAGTCTAGGCCATACGTGTTGGAGATTGAAACTGGTAAGGCAAGGCCCACTGCGGCTTCACAGGCAGCAAATACTAGGAGGGTAATAGGTATTATGAATAATGCTAGGGTAAAATGGTTATTTAAGGTTACAAGGGTATTTGTGATGAATAATGATATTATTATTCCTTCTAGGTGTAATCTCATAATCTAATGAGTCGAAATCATTTATTTTGGCTTAAACTATCTACCAATTTAGTTCAATCTAATCCTTTTTGAGTTCATTCATAAGTTAACCCTAGGACTAAAATGATAACTAGTATAAGGGCTGTGTTGATTATTAGTGTCAGGTTGCTTGTTCGAAGGGCTCATGGCAAGAGTAGTAGTAGGGCAATTTCTAAGTCAAATAGGAGGAATGTGATAGCTACTAGAAAAAATTTTATAGTGAAGGGAATGCAAGTGGGTCAAATCTGCATTCGTAGGGGCTGGCTGGATTTTTCTATATAAATATTAAATTGTGGGAGCCAAAATGTAATAACTGTTAGTGATAGGGCTGATAGGGTGTTGATTACTAGGGCTAGCATTAGGTTAATTACTCTTTTTCAGATGTCAAAACTAATTGATTGGAAGTCATTGGTACTGTTTATTTTAAAAGAGTAAGATCCTCATCAGTAAATAGAAATATACAAGAATAGTCATACTACATCTACAGAGTGTCAATATCAGGCAGCGGCTTCAAAGCCAACGTGATGGCTAGATGTAATGTGGTATTTTAATTGGCAGAGGAGACACATAGTGAGGAATGTTGATCCAATAATGATGTGAAGTCCGTGAAAGCCTGTAGCTATAAAGAATGTTGAGCCATAAATTCCATCAGAAATAGCAAAGGGAGCCTCAAAGTATTCTGAGACTTGTAGGAGGGTGAAGTAAATATCTAAGGTAATTGTGGTAAGTAGTGCTAGAATTATTTGTTTTCGATTATTTTCTGTTAGGCTGTGATGGGCTCAAGTAATTGAAACTCCTGATGCAAGTAATACAGGTGTATTCAGAAGGGGTACTTCCAGAGGGTCGAGGGGAGAAATGCCTGTTGGGGGTCAGTGTCCTTCTAGTTCTGGAGTAGGGGCTAGACTAGAATGGTGGAATGCCCAGAAGAGCCCAGCAAAGAACAATGCTTCTGAGATAACAAATAGGACTATTCCATATCGGAGGCCTTTTTGAACAATTGTTGTATGGTGACCTTGAAATGTACTTTCTCAGATAATGTCACATCACCATTGATATATAGTCAGTGTATTGGTTAGTAGGCCTAAGGTTAAAAGAGTAATAGAGTTAAAGTGTAATCATATAGCTAGGCTGGATGTTATTAGGAGAGCTGAGAGAACTCTCAGCTGTTAACCTTGTTAAGGCCAAGGACTGGGTTTGACTAAATGATAGGTGTGTGTTTGGTGGGTCATTATGTGTTGTCATATAAATAAAGGCTTACTAATAGCATAAAGACATAAGCTTGGATAAGGGCCACAGCGAAGACAGAATTAGAATAATAAGGGTGATTGAAGCTGTGGGAAGGTTAATAGTTGATACTAGTGCAGTTCCTCCAATTAAGTGTATGTGTGACTGGCTGTAATGTTGACTGTTAAATGTACAGCTAGTGCCATTGGTTACATAAGTAGACTAATGGTTTCGATGATTACTAGTATAGGGGTAAGTGGTCTGGGTGTGCCTGGTGGTAGGAAGTGAGCTAAGGAGTTTTTAGTTTTAAAGTAGAAGGCTGTGATTACTGTGCCTGCTCATAAGGGGATTGCTATACCTAGGTTTATTGATAGTTGGGTAGTTGGTATAAATGAGTGGGGTAGAAGCCCAAGGAGATTAAGGCAATAAAGAGAATTAAGGATATTAGTATAAGCGATCAGGTTTGTCCTTTAACATTATGTGTGATTATTACTTGTTTTAGAACAAGTTGAACTAGTCATTGTTGAATAGAAATCAATTGGTTATTGATTAGATAGTTGGAAGTTGGAAGGAGTGTGGTGAGAAACAAGATGATTAGTGCTGCTGTGTGTAAACCTAGGGTTATCAGGGCAGTAAATGAGGTGAACAGATTTTCATTCATTTTAGTTATCAAGCATTGTTACATTGTTGTGTTTTAATTATTTTGGTGTAGGGGTGTATTGCAAATGAATTTTGATAGTTTTATTTGAATAATGGAGAATAAAGTTATGATTGTTGATATAATAATAATAGGTCATGTGGAAGTACCTAGTTGAGGCATTCACTGTAGAGAAGTGTGATTTCTCTCAGCCTTTAACTGAAAAGGTTAACGCTGGGGTAGCTTTACAGTGAGATTATCGTGTGGATATAGACCGAGTTTTAAAAGTTTTTAGTGGGACTAATTCTAGAACAACAGATAAAAAACTGTGGTTAGATCCACAAATTTCTGAGCATTGTCCGTAGTAGAGGCCTGGTCATATAGCGGTTAAGGCAAATTGGTTTAAGTGTCCAGGTACTGCATCTGCTTTGAACCCTAATGAGGGAATAGTTCATGAGTACAGGATATCTTCGGAGGAGATTAACATGCAGATGGGAATTTCTATTGAGAGGATTGTTTGGTTATTGAATTCGAGGAGTTGAAGTTCTTCTGGTTTTAAGTCGGCTGTTGGAAGTATATAAGAATTGAAGCTTAATTCTTCATAATCTGTATACTCGTAACTTCAATACCATTGATGTCCAATTGTTTTAACAGTGAGAGAAGGGTTATTGATTTCATCTGTTATATACAGGCTATGTAGGGATGGGAGGGCAATTAAGATTAAGATGATGGCAGGCAAGATAGTTCAGACAGTCTCTATTTCTTAGGCATCTATGGTGCTAGTATGAATCAATTTTGTTGTATTAGAGAAATAATGTATAGAACCAGGGAGCTAATTAGGAAAATAATTATAAGAGTGTGGTCATGGAAGGTAAGTAGTTCTTCTGTAATAGGGAATGAAGTGTCTTGAAGACCTAATTGAATTGGATGGGCCATTTAGATATATAGGGCTTAACCTATAACTTAACTTTGACAAAGTTATGAAGTAACTTTACTAATATCTTATTGAGAAAGTCATAGAAGTTGTGGGATTGGCTTGAAACAGTCTGTGGAGGTTCGATTCCTTCCTTTTTCGCTGAGGTCTTCATGTAGGTTGGTTCTTCAAATGCTTTATATTTTTGGGAAACCTGATAGGAGATGAAAGTAGGTTCCCAGTGAATTACCCATTTTATTATGATATAATATCCTTTTTTGTCTCATGTGTTTTGACTTAAACTATATATTATAAAATATGACAGCTTTTGACTTAATATAATTCTCCACCTCTCATTTGGTTAACATTTGCGTGGAATGTCTTTTTCCATCCTGCCACTTTCAGTCTATTTTCATCATTAGATCTGAGGTGAGTCTCTTGGAGATATGACATAAGTGGATTTTGTTTTCTAAATTAAAAAAAAAAAAATCCCTTTGTATAATATTTGCCTTTTGATTGGGAAGTTTAGTCCATGCATATTTTAATACTTTTCTGAAAGGAAATGACTTACAATTACCATTTTATGTAATTTTTTTTTGACTCTTGTACCTATTTTGTCCCTGTTCACTTTGTATTCCTTTGTGTCTTGTTGATATTTGTAGTGACATGCTTTGTTTTTTTTATTTTCTGTTGTGTAGCTGCATTTTCTTTATGGTTCCCATGTAAATTACATAAAATCTCTTAAAGTTACAACTGTATATTTTAAACTGGTAACAACTTGCACTCAGTTGCATACAAAAATGCTTGCTCATTACATCTGCCCTTAACCTATAATGTCACTAAGTATATCATATATTAATGGGTGTTTTAATTTTCATGATGTCTTTCAAATTTTAAAGCACGATTGTTTTCTGCCTATCATAATACTACAAAGTTTTATTTTTGTGTATGTGCATATCTTTCCCAGAGAGTCATGTATTTTTATATGATTTGGTTTGTTTTCTATCATTTTAAATTTTGAATGGGAAAGACTTCTTTTTGCATTTCTTGTAGGACAGTTATATTGCTGATGTACTTTCTCAGCATTTAGTTATCTTGGAAAATCTTTATTTTAAAAAATTTTGTAGGATAGTTTTGCTAAATGTTTTTTTTTCCTTCAGCACTTGGAGTATGTAACTCAACTCTCTTCTTTTCTGCAGGGTTTTTGTTCAAAAATTCACTGATAATCTTGTAGGATCATGCATATAGGTGATTCATCTCTTTTGTCTTTCTGCATTCAAGATTCTTTTCTGTGACTTTCAAAACTTTGCTTATATTATAGTGTCTTGTTATGCGTCTCTTTATCCGAGTTGGAGTTTGTTGAGCTTCACTTTTTAATATTTTTTTCTTACATTAGATAATTTCTCAGTCATTTTTTGTATGTCTTCTCTAAAACTTGTTTCTTTTGTCATTTTGTTGATATTCTTGTTTTCTAATTACACTTAGTTGTCTGTGTTCCCATATTAAACATTGAGCATAACTGAGATGGTTATGTTGATTTTTTTCAGATAATTTATACAGCTTAATTTCTTTAGGTTTGATTTCTGCATACTTGTTTCTTTGATTGGGCCATCTTAGCGTGATACTTTGTTTACATTCTAACATTTGGTTGAGAAATGTGCATTAAAAATAAAAAACCACCTATCACAGTCTGTATAAAGTGGCATTCTTTCCTGCAGTGTCTGACACCAATTTACCAGGATAGATATTGAGAATTTCTCAAACCTGTTCTTAAGATGTCTCTTCCTTAGATTTGTGTTCCCTTTATTGAGTTATGTGGATTTGCCCATGTTTCTGCTTAAGAGCCTGTAATTAGTTGGTATACCTGCTGTTTATCTGTGGTCCTACAGTCTCTCTGCTGCTTTAACAATCATTTACCTTTTGTCTCACAGACACTACCCTGTCATTCGAAGTATAGCACCATTTCTTTCAGCACTCTGTGTCACTGTAAACAGAAACCAGTCTTTGGAAAGACCCCACAAAGCCGGAAGTATGGACCCATGTGCCACTACTTTTTTTTTTTCGCTTTTTAGAGAGAAGCCAGGAGCTGAGAGTTTACACTTAAAGGCATTATTCTGTATTGGGGAGGAGGTGGGTAAATGTAACAAATGTTCCATTGTCTTCTATGTGGCTCTTGGCATCATTCTCATCTATGGCACTGCAATCTCTTAACTGGTTTTTAGAGCTCTTACAAAGGCATTTTGGTCAATATGTTTTTGTTATGTTTGCATGTCTATTAAGGAATTTGGGCATGTGGTATTATGCCATCTTATTGTGCTTGGTATAATTTTATATTTTGTATTTGTAAAGTATATTCTCCTGAGTCTAATCAGTGGTACAATCCATTTTTATTCTTTTAGCTGTGTCCTCTCATTTTATTCCAGACCTTTTGCCTGAGCAAAGCATAAAACATGTATTCCCAAAAGTGATACTGAGAAGATATGAAAGCTGTGGCACTGAAAATTTAAACTTAAGAAAAGACTGGACAAGTGTGGGTGAGTGTAAGGGACAGAAAAAAAGTTATAATAGACTTAACCAATATTTATCAACTACCCTTGGCAAAATCTTTCAATGCGATGAATGTAGCAAAGCTTTTAACTGGTGCTCAATCCTTACTTAAGAGAATTCATACAGGAGAGAAACCATATAAATGTGAGGAATGTGGCAAAGCCGTTAACTGGTTCTCAAACCTTACTCAAAATAAGATAATTCATACTGTAGGGAAACCCTACAAATGTGAAGAATGTGGCAAAGCCTTTAACCAGTGCTCACACCTTATTGGACATAAGAGAATTCATACTGGAGAGAAACCTTACACATGTGAAGAATGTGGCAAAGCCTTTAACCAGTGTTCACACCTTATTGGACATAAGAGAATTCATACTGGAGAGAAACCTTACACATGTGAAGAATGTGGCAAAGCCTTCACCCAGGGCTCACATCTCACTGGACACAAGGCAACTCATACTGAAGGAAACCCTACACATGTGAAGAATGCGGCAAAACTTTTAACTGGTTACTGGAGAGAAACCCTACAATTTTGAAGAATGTGCAAAAGCTTTTATGCATGGCTTAATCATTACTAAACATAAGATAATTCATACTGGAGAAAAATGCTACAAATGTGAACAACGTGGGAAAACCTTTAATCTGAGCTCACCTCTTATTGGACACAAGATAATTCATACTGGAGAGCAGCGCTACAAATGTGAAAAATGTGGCAAAGCCTTTAACTGGTTCTCAAACCTTACTAAACATAAGAGAATTCATATTGGAGAGAAACTTAAGAAATGTGAAGAATGTGGTAAGTCTTTGACCAATGCTCAGTCTTTACTGAATATAAGATAATTCACATGATAGAGAACCCCTACAATTGTAGGGAATGTAGCAAAGGTTTTAATTTGTGCTCACCTTTTACTGTAAGTGAATTCATTCTGGAGAGAAACCCTACCATGGTAAAAAATGTGGCAAAACCATTAATGAATGCTGACATCACAATCTACAGCAATGATTTCATCCTAAATAAAAGTGGTATTAATGCAATGACTGTCAATGGATATTTCACAAAACATGACCCTTAACGTGCATGAGATTATTTTGGTGAAGGAAAGCGTTGCAAATATAAAGAAAGGCACAATACCTTACTTATACCA
This sequence comes from Rhinopithecus bieti, assembly GCF_001698545.2. Taxonomy (NCBI): domain Eukaryota; kingdom Metazoa; phylum Chordata; class Mammalia; order Primates; family Cercopithecidae; genus Rhinopithecus; species Rhinopithecus bieti. Next base: position 34,305 of record NW_016825478.1, on the reverse strand, counting down.
CAGATTTTATTGTACATTGGAAAATTTATACTGAAGGGAAACTCTTCAGGAGTTCCTCAAACTTTGTATTGGAGAGAAACCCTATGGATGTAATTAATGTGGAAAAACTTCTGTTTCATACATATACCTTAGAAAACACTGGAGAGTTTCTACTACAATATATTATACAGATTTAGGAAATGTGAAAAAGTAAATTAGAAATCAAGCCAAAGTAAAAGTCATAGATTGACAGTAGAAAGCACCAAGGCAGTAACAGTTTGAGACATTACTCTAATTGGTGTTGAATATAGAGAATAATTTAAAATAGATTGCTTACTTGTATGTAAGTTTAAATGGAGAAGATTGATTTTCTCTTTTATGGACAGTTATGATTACATTCAAATTACACTTTTTGGAATTGAAATAATTATAGTTACTTTGAAAAGCAAATATTTATGTAAATTAAACTCACAAATTTCTTGATGTTATATCATCATTTCTAGTGCTCATGTGAAAGCATGTGGTTAATAGTTTCTGCATCAGAGCTCGGAGACATCTTTCTCTGTTAGGTGGGCACCATTAATACACTTTTCCATGGAACACTAAGGACACTTGAATGTAAGACGCATGAAGAAAATCTAAGTGGAGAGGCCTTTTATAACAGTGCTGTAAGTGATTTATGAGGTAGGTGTTCAGGATAATATGATTCTGCATTGTAGGAGAAGAGAGGCATTTTGAATCTTAGAAGTAAATTGTTTTACCAGTTACACATTGAAATAATAAAATGCAGTGGAGTTAAAATGCTTTTGAGATAATGTTTGATCTTAATTTATTTTAATGGAATAAAATTGTTTTCAATATGTTAAGACTATTTTCCATTGAATGAAATGCATCTTACCACCAGCATTAACCTATTCCACCTTACTCCATGTTGTAGGTAACTGATGGTCACAATATACTATTGGATAGCATAGTAGAGGGTAACATAGTACAATGACATCTTTTGTAATCCCTTTTCCCAGTGGAATATTGTTACCAGAGGTAATAAATTTATTTTTTTCTTCTTTTTGTAACTACAAGATCATTATGGTTATAATAAAAATTACATAAGACTATAATAAAATATGTTCACATATGGCTATAATAAAGATTACATAAGACTTAATAAAATATATTCACATATTTATGAATTCTGAGTGACTATTTTAAAATTTTATTGTATATTTTTCTGAATGTGCCCACTAGTCTGCAAAACACAGATTTGTAGTTTTGATTTACATGGGTTTGCATATACAAATATATCACTTTATAGATGAACTTCAGGTGTAAGAGATTTGTGGTGAATGTAGTTACGTTTGTGTGTGAGTGTGTACCTATTTTGAGAAGAAAAGACAAACATTAGATCAATATAGATAATTTTTAAAAGTGTTGATAATTTACTAGGCAGATCAAAACCTCAAAGATTCTGAAAGCAAATCTATTTTCTCTGCTTTGTGTTGAACTCATTTATCTAAAATCTTATGGCCCTTTGGCTCAGAATCTCTATGGAAATCCTGTTTTTTTCTTGCCTGTTTCTTATGCTGGACCTAGTATATAATTTTCTCATTCCAAGGTTCATGAAGTATTCTTTATATGATGTTCTCTGGGATTATAAGAATGACTTTTATGAAATGTAATCGTGATCAGAAAATAACTTTTAGACGTTAGTGTTTCTACAATGAGTGTTTTAAGTTACATTCCATCCTTTTCTTTTAATTGGAGAACTCCACTTAAGCCACTTTTCTTTCATGATTGTTCTTTTGTAATTGACGTAATCAAGTTTATTGAGCCAATTTGTTTATGTAAACAATAGGACGCTTCATACGTCATGAGGTTGTTTTGGCACATAAATGAACATACACAGAGTAGTGCTCACTGTGTAATAGAAGCTCCATAATTAGCAGTAAACATGAGAGGCCCAGGGACTGTCATCTTTGTTCACTGAATTATGCCAAGCATCTAGAAAACTGACTTTACACATTGTGCTGAAAATATATGTACTGAATAAACAAACCTCAACAAGAACCTCCTCAGATAGCTGAGTTGGGTAGGGACTCCTCTTCAGCACCCTAGGAAGTTTGTTCATTCTGTGTCAAGGACAAAATCCAGCTAGAAAGAATCTCAAATGTGGTTTACCAATGCAAAAACAGCTTTGCTTTCTAGGTGCTGTTTCAAATGTAGAGGGACACAGGCCAATGGAGGAGAATTTCTTGGGCAAAAAGACAGAAAAAAATATAGAAGCAACCAGAGCATCCTAAGTAGCCTTTGTACAGAGCCAGGCACTAGGCATCTGCTTGCTGTGTCTTATGCCATTTAGTCCCTACAAGAACTCTATGAGGTTCATCTTCTCACTTTTCAGAGGCATAGAAAGGCTCAGAGAGCTGCAGTGATATCTTTAGTACCCACCTGGTAGCTTACAGAGTCATCACTGTGTCTTGAAGGAGACAAGACACTACTAAATAGCTTACCCAGGAACTGTGGATTAGTGGTGAAGTCCTGATGGGAACCTAGTAAGGTGGTAAAGAAGATGTGTCAACCTGGAAGTCTAGTACCAGAAGCTGATTCAGCTTCTCTCTTGTACCTGGCTGGGAGTACCTGCATTATTCTCATCTCAGGGTTTAGGGTAGACTTATTTTTATATGGAGGGGAACAAGAAGAGACATATGGTCAATGACAGCACTGTGAACCATTGGCAGATTGGGTGCTGGGCCTTATACAAGGAAGGTCCTGTTCTTCAGAGACTTGTGCATGTGGAGGACATAGTACAGTGTCCACGGTAAAGAAGGTTCTAGGCTTCAAAAGTTTTATGTGGGCCATGTGCAGTGGCTCATGCCTGTAATCCCAGCACTTTGGGAGGCTTGTGAGTGGGTCACCTGAGGTCAGGAGATCAAGACCAGCCTGGCCAACATGGAGAAACCCCATCTGTAGTAATAATACTAAAAATTAGCCAGGCCTGGTGGCGGGCATCTGTAATCTCAGCTACTGAGGAGGCTGAGGCAGGAGAATCGCTTGAACCCAGGAGGTGGAGGTTGCCATGAGCCAAGATCGCACCATTGCACTCCAGCCTGGGCGACAAGAGTGAAACTCCATCTGAACAGGGATGCCCTCTCTCACCACTCCTATTCAACATAGTTTTGGAAGTTCTGGCTAGGGCAATCAGGCAAGAGAAAGAAAT
>NW_016825478.1:26854-29244 GCF_001698545.2 Rhinopithecus bieti | reverse complement strand
ACCAACATGGCACATGTATGCATATGTAACCTGCACGTTGTGCACATGTACCCTAGAACTTGAAGTATAATAATAATAAAAAAAAGTGAAACTCTGTCTGAAAAACAAACAATGACAACAAAGTTTTATGTGGGGGTGGAGAATAAGCCATTAACACTTTCAAGACATCTTCATGTCTTCATCATCTTCATCATGATACTTCATGATACTTCATCATCTGTGGAGCAACAGCACCCATCTATATTAATAACCTGTATGAAGATAATTATCCCAGTGAGTCCTCAAAAAATGTCCTTGTAGAGTTGGGAAAACACAGGCTTTGCAATGTCAAGTGTCTGCTCAACAGCACACAGGTCAGAACTGAGAACTGTAAACAGCAAGGGCTGCAAGAAATTTCCTTCAAGCTACTCGAGGCTCTGTCTGCTCCTCACATGGATGGAAAGGGCCTCAAGAAGCCTCATTTCCTGTTTTAGAGACAGTGCACAGGGCAAGACAGCCTAGGAATACCTTTTTGACTTTAAGCAACACAATTTTTTAACATTAGAAGAAACCTTGTCAAACAGCTACAATTCTAGACATGACAAGAGGGCAAATGCTGGGAGAGTCCAGGGTGGGAGAAAGCCCACTTAAAGGGCCAAGAATCTGAGCAGGTGACTCAGGGAAAACACATATGTATTAAGCAATTGAAAGATGACTTGAGGGCTAGGCACAGTGGCTCATGCCTGTAATCCCAGCACTTTTGAAGGCTGAGGTAGGTGGATCACCTGAGGTCTGGAGTTCTAGACCAGCCTGGCCAACATGGTTAAACCCCATCTCTACTAAAAATACAAAAAATTAGCTGGGTGTGGTGGCACATGCCTGTAATCCCAGCTACTTGGGAGGCTGAGGTAGAAGAATCACTTGAACCTGGGGAGTGGAGGTTGCAGTGAGCCGAGATATTGCCACTGTACTCCAGCCTGGGCGACAGAGCGAGACTCCATCTCAAAATAAAAATTTTAAAAAAAATGAAATTCTGTTCCACAGACCAGGCACATATGAGCATCTGCATAGACTTCCAGTCAGAAAACTCGGTTACAATGTGAAGTCTTAACATCTGAGTACACAAACTTGTTCCCCAACACTCACTTCTTATCCTGCCAGCCATGACCTGGGACATGATCTTGGCAGACCCATCAGGCTCCCAACACCTGACAACCTGCTCCTGTCCAGGGAGGCAACCCTTATCTCTGGCTCCCCAGACACATGGTGATGGGCAGGGATGTGGGGTTGCCCAGATGGGATCACAGGCGAGGTCTGGCCTGGATGGGTCTGCCCTGAGGTGCCCTGTGTTACCTATGTGTGTCCCCTGCCACGTGACCTGAGGATTTGTGGATGAGAGCTGGACCAACGTCTGCATCATTGGAAGATGCCCTCACTTCAAGCCTTCCACTGATGACAGCCTCAGGAAGTCAGGATATAGCAGGAGAACATCTTGCTCCTGAGCATCTCCATGAAATTAGCTTGATACAGGGCTGTATCTAGAATAAGGGTTTCTGGTTACCAGAGTTTGAAGTTCTTGTGGGTCTGTCACCAAGGACATGAGGTTACTTGAAGGTTCCATCACCTGGGCCCCTTCTTGCAGTGCGACCTGCCCATAGGCCCTGCTGGGGTCCTGACTGCTCACCCTCTTTCTCCGTGTCAACTTCTAGAACTGTCTTAATTGCAAATGACATAATTCTTCACATAAAAATGTGTAAGAGTTTCACTAAAATACCACTAGAATTAATAAGTTGATCAGTGTCACAGGATATAAGATACACATACAAAATTACACTTAAAGCAGCCAACAATGAAAATCAAATGTATACATTTGATTTATAATAGCTTCAAAAATATTTAGAAAAAGTAATAGAAGTGCAAAGATTTTACACCTAATTTTGTTTTTTTTCTAGACAAGGTCTTGCTCTGTCACCTAGGCTGGAGAACTGTGGTGTGTGATCACAGCTCACTGCAGCCTTGACCTCCTGGGCTCAGTTGATCCACCTGCCTCAACCTCCTCAGTAGCTGGGACTACAGGTGTGTGCCACCATGCCTGACTAATTTTTGTATTTCTTGTAGAGACCGGGTTTCTCCATGTTGCCCAGGCTGGTCTCCAACTGGGCTCAAGGAATCTGCCTGCTTCTGCCTACTAAAGTGTTGGGATTCCAGGCGGGAGCCACCATGCCTGGTTTATGCTTAATTTTTATTAATGCTGAAAGAAATCAAGATCCGAAATAATTGAAAAATGTCTAATTTTCAAGGATAAAAATACTTAATATTTTCAAGATAACAATATTCCACAAATAGACCAAGAAATTCAATATAATCCCTTCAAATTCCCAGCTATTTTTTTTTTTTTTTTTTTTTTTTTT
>NW_016825478.1:9951-24581 GCF_001698545.2 Rhinopithecus bieti | reverse complement strand
TTTTTTTTTTTTTTTTTTTTTTTTTTTTGTAGAAATTGACAACTCTCCACACACCAAAACCAATATAGATATACACAGGAAACCAAATACAGGAAACAATCTTGAAGAACAACTGACTTCCACTTCCCAATACAAATTCTTGCTGCAGGCAGGGCACAGTAGCTCACACCTGTAATCCCGGGACTTTGAGAGGCCTAGGGGGGCGGATCACTTGAGGTCAGGAGTTGCAAATTAGTCTGGTCAACATGGTGAAACTCTGTCTCTACTAAAAATACAAAAATTAGATGGGCGTGGTGGTGGGCGTCTGTAATCCCAGCTACTTAGGGGACTGAGGCAGGAGAATTGCTTGAACCCGGGAGGCGGAGGTTGCTGTGAGTTGAGATCACACCAATACACTCCAGCATGGGTGACAGAGTGGGACTTTGTCTTAAAAAAAAGAAAACCTTACTGCAAAGAATAACATCTATTACCTCACTTTCTCCCCTTTTTTTTCTCTGTCCAGACTGAGAATTACAGAGTAATTTGACTGCTCCGTGATACGGCCAGCTGCAGGTTATTTCCTGCATGCTTAAACCCAAGCTGGGACCTTGAACATTCCCAGGCACTGATAAAATGTGTAGGATGTTGCCCACAGCATTGAAAGAAACTAGCCCTGGCCCTAAGCCACATTCCTTAAAGCTGCATATAAACTCCATAACCAGACCCACTCATTGCAGACATACTGGGGTAGAACATCTTTGTTTTGTCCCTTGCAAGGATCCGCTGCAGCCCCATCTGTGTGTCTGTTCCTCTAATGCATACTTTGGACAGACCACTCTAGGCTTCAGAGCTCTTTCTTTGGAATTCCAACTGTCCCGTTTCAGGACAATTTGGGGCAACTCCCTTGCTGTCACTTTTGGGGCAATTCCAACCATGGTTCAGCCTGAGGGAAGAACTGGTGTAGTCCTCATTACTCTAAAGAATGGACTGGGAGGCCGGGCGTGGTGGTTTGTGCCTGTAATCCAAACACTTTGGGAGGCTGAGGTGGGTGGATCACGAGGTCAGGAGTTCAAGACCAGCGTGGCCAACATGTAAAAATACAAAAATTATCCGGGTGTGGGGATGGATGACTGTAATCCCAACTATTCAGGAGGCTGTGGCAGGATAATTGCTTGAAGCTGGGAGGTGAAGGTTGCAGTGAGCCAAGACCAGTGCACTACAGTCTGGGTGACAGAATGAGACTCCATCTCAAAAAAAAAAAAAAAAAAAAAAAAAAAAAAAAAAAAAATAGAGGATGGGTTAGGGAAAACAGGACCCTACAGAGGAGATCCCAGGATGCCTGCAAGCACCTATGTGAGGCTCTGTCATCCACTGCCTGATGCCTGCAGGCTGCCCTGTGAGTGCCAAGATGCTGTGAAAGCTCTAGCAGGCTACAGGAGGCTGATGGGGGGTTTGAAATTGCCAAGGAGCCAAGAGCTTGGCGGGCAGAGAGGGGGTAAGGCTGGCCTCTGCCACAAGCACTCCCCCTGGATACAAAGGCTCTGCTGGGGTCCGAGAGCAAGGTCCCCGAGTTAGAGGAGGAGGAATGCACCTAGAGGAAGTCCTGCCCACTGCTGTCCACTCTGTTAGCTGCATCTGGAGGTTAAATGGAAGAAAGGCTCTGTGGAGAAGTGCCAGGGGAGCCTGCAGCCTCAGGCCTGCTTCTGAGGGTGGCTTTGGATGGTAGTGGCAGTAGGGAGTCTGGGTCCCATTTTCCGTGGCAGGCAGAGGAAAATAAAAGGAAAGAAGCTGCCCCACCTGCCCCACACTCACCTCAAGCTCACTGGGGCTCTAGGTGGTCTGTGGCGGTAGCTGGGCCAGACCAGGCCTTGAGGGGCAGGGCTGAGGGCCCCAGTAGTGGCTGTTTTGGTGTAGACAGCAGGCATGGCTGATACTGGGACCTGTGCAGGCCAGGAGTGGAATTTTTGTGGCCGGGGATGGAGTGTGGGTGCCAGTGTGAGGAACAGGCTGGTCCCACCAAGGAACAGGCTGGTCCCATGGCTGCTTCCCTCTCCCAGGAGAGGAGCAAGCACTGCAGCCCCTACCATGACAGGAGGGTCAACGTTCTTCTCAATGTTGGGCCATTGAAGGGACCAGAGGCCCCATGTGGCTGGAATGAGTCACTGGCCCCTTCAGAACAAGCAATGAGTTTTGGCTCCGAGGGGTCTCCATCTTATCAATCCCCCAGCACATGCTGGGGACAAACGCTCTCCTGGGAACTGTCCTTGAGGCAACCTTAGACAAGTTCTGTCTCTAGATGAGGGTCGCAAAAGCCATGCTCTGAGGGGAAGCCAAATGGAAGCCGGTGACATTATCCTGCACAAGAGGAGTGGTGTGCATCAAACAATGTCACATCCGAGGAGGACACAGGACATCATAGCTTTTTTTTTTTTTTTTGACAGAGTCTCACTCTGTTGCCCAGGCTGGAGTGTAGTGGCACAGTCTTGGCTCACTGCAACCTCCACCTCTCAGGTTCAAGAGATTCTCTTGCCTCAGACTTCTGAGTAGCTGGGATTACAAACATGAGCCATGACGCCGGCTAATTTTTGTATCTTTAGTAGAGATGGGGCTTCACCCGTATCTTCTGTGCTATTCTTGTGGTAGTGAGAGCCCTCACAAGATCTAGTTGTTGAAAAATGTGTGACAACTCTCCCCTCTCTCTCTTGTTCCTGCTCCAGCCATGTAAGATATGCCTGCTTCCTCTTCCCCTTATGTTGTGATTTTAAGCTCCCTGAAGTCTCTCCAGAAGCTGAGCAGAAGCCACTTTGCTATTTCCTGTACAGCCTATGGAACTGTGAGACAATTAAACCCAGTTCCAGGTATTTCTTTTCTTTTCTTTTCTTTTCTTTTCTTTTCTTTTCTTTTCTTTTCTTTTCTTTTCTTTTCTTTTCTTTCTTTCTTTCTTTCTTTCTTTCTTTCTTTCTTTCTTTCTTTCTTTCTTTCTCTCTCTCTCTCTCTCTCTCTCTCTCTCTCTCTTTCTTTTTTCCTTCTTTCCTTCTTTTCTTTCTTTCTTCTTTCTTTTTATGGAGTATCACTCCATTGCTCCAGGCTGGAGTGCAGTGGAGCAATCTGGGCTCACTGCAACCTCTGCCTCCTGGGTTCAAGCGATTCTCCTGTCTCAGCCTCCCGAGTAGCTGGGACTACAGGGGCACACCACCACATCCGGCTAATTTTTGTATTTTATTGTAGAGATGGGGTTTCACCAGATTGGTCAGGCTGGTCTTGAACTCCTGACCTTAGGTGATCTGCCCACCTTGGCTTCCCAAAGTGCTGGGATTACAGGTGTGAACCACCACACCCGGCACCCAGGTATTTCTTTATAGCAGTGTGAGAATGGACTAATATGCCTCGTTTCATGAAAGGGCTGTATCTGTAAAGGGATGCCCAACACAGAAGGAATCAAGAAACCAAAGAATGAGACAGACAAATCCAGTTTGTCAGTAAAAGGTAATTTATTGGGGGGAATTTGTGGACAGAAGCATGGTCTTAAGTGGTAACAAGACAGGTAGTTCCCCAGGCTGTTATTCCCAAGATTTAGGGCTTACTTAGTATAGGAAAAGGGTAAATATGCTCTATAAGGAATGTGCAGGACAATTAATGTCAGCCTTCCAGAAAGAGAATGAGGTGCACATCGTAGCCTGTAATTTGTATGATGACATCTAGGTAGCTTTGACCTAAGGAGAAGATTTACTGTAAGTATGTGCTCTTACACAAAGCCTGGCGTGTGGAGCAGAAATTCCAGTAGGGCTAGGACAAGCAAGTGCTGCTCAACCAGGCCTCCAAATACACCTTGTCCCCCTCCCACCATAGCTGAGCCTGGATGGGAATGTGGACACCCATAGACTCCAGAGGATGGGACCCTGGTCAGTGGTGGTGTTGGGGTGTGGGGTGAAGGCAGGTGGGACAGGACCTCCAGGTGTGGGAGGAGCCAGCCTTTCTTGTGAGGGCCTGGGCACATCGCTGCCCTCTTTGGGCCTCTGTTTCCTCTGGCAGATGAACAAATGATGTGCCTGTTGTGCAGGCCCCACAGGGTCATGATGGGACTCGGTGAGGAAGGGAATTTGAGGGTGCTTGTGCCTGGCTTTTCCCACGAAGGATGATGGTGAGAGCAATGCTGCGAGTCACATGAAACCGAGTCCTCAGGAGGCCCTGTGAGGAAGGTGTGGTTCCCATCACACTTCCCTTTTGAGAAAACAGTGTCAGGGAGGCCTGGCCGCCTGCCCAAGATGACACAGGCAGTGTTGGAGCTGGCAGTGAATCTAGAATCAGGGCTCACTGAAGGTGGTGGGAGCATTGCAACAGCTGACTCAGGCCGGTTATCCAGGATCTGAGGTCAGGAGGGCTGATCCTGGCAGGTGGGGACCTCCAGATTGGCCATGCTGGAGATGAATCCCCAGACACCCCAGATGAGGCTGTGGGAGCAGCAGGTGAGTGGATCTGTGGTGGGAGGGGCTCCAGGGAATCGGAGGACAGGCTTCTTTCCCCTCAGCAGGAGGCCTCCACACTAAGAGAGCAGGAGGTCTTCGTCCCCCAGCCCTGCCCTCCTGTGTCCACAGGGCCTGAAATGCCTCCATTAGAGAGACCAGAGAAACCGCCTAGCTGAGCTGGGCTCAGTGTAGATTTGGGGAACGATGGGACAGGGGACCCCATAACCTTATGATTTGTTAAAATCCTATCATAGAAGTAACGGGGTGTCTGGTGGCCTTGGAGGCCATCTGGGGAGATGGGGAGAGGAGGAGGAGGGCTGAGGGAGGCAGCTGAGGGTCCTGGGCTGTTGCAAGTGGGAGACCTTGGGAGCGGGTGTCCAAGCAGGAGTGGTTGGTGAGATTTCAGGGGACAGGTCTTGGGTGGGCACCTGACAATGGGAGCTCACCACCACTACCACCCCAATGGCCCAGGGGGATGTGCCCTCTCTGGGCAGTTTCCTCACTTAACTGGAGAAGCTGCACACTGCCATGCAGGACTGTGTGAAAGGGAGTGAGCCTGGGGCAGGCAGGTCAGGTACCGGGATCCTGAGGCTTGGAAGGAGATAGCCCTGGACCCAGCCCTTCCATCTCAGCAAGGCTCCTCCCTTGTGAGCCCCATGGTCCTCCCCATGCCCTGTGAGCTGGGGTGTCAGGCCTATCTTACCTCTGAATGGTGGAGGCTCCAGAGCAGCTGCCAGTCCCTGCTCCTTGAGTGGTGAAGCTGCAGAGCTGCCTGACTGCAAAGCTCCAGGAGCTGCAGGAGCTGGACTCAGCCTGCCACTCAGAGATGCCCATGGAAGGAGAGGGAAATTGGGTCCCTCCCAGGTCAGGCAGCTTCTAAGCATTTTCTTTCTATACAAGGCCTCCGTTTGCCTGTCTGTTTTCAGAAACTGTTGGGGCAGAAGGTCCCTGAGCCACAGCTCCCACACCTCCTCGTCTAGAGCCCAGAGCCTGATGCAGGGCCCAGTGCTGTTCTGTGCACATTTCTCACCCCTGCTGGCCTGGCAGTAGTGCAGGATGGGAGGGTGTGGGGATGGGGGCAAGTCATGGGCCAGGGGCCTCTCTGAGGGTCTTTGACTGGCTGTCTTCCAGGGAAATGTGATGAACATCCAGAAAGAAAAAAGGGGAGCAGCTGGGGCCTCACTTTGGGGAGGGTGGGGATGTGGAAGTCAGAGACTCCCACCCACTTACCCTGGGTACAACACTCCCTGGCTCCATCCTCTGCATCCTGGATTTATTGGGAGAGTTTGATACACAAAGGAGACCCATCCCAATGGAGGCTGTGGGCAGGGGACAGGAATCATGGACAAATTCCTAGGGGGGCTGTTTATCTGTTTATATCCAACTCTGAGAAAAGGGTGGGACTGCATGGGATTGGAGAAGAGGGGGCCCATTAAGAGAAAAGCCCTAGAGATCGGCCTCAGTTTACTCCCTCCCTAAGGGCCCTTCAGCATCTTCCACCCAGGCCCTGTCAGCCTCCTGTCCTTCCCTCTGACTCCAGGAGATCAAAGTCCTCCAAAAATGCAGCTGCTTCAGTGACAAGAGGGAATTATCTTCAGACTCAGGAGGAATATGGGGTTGGTTTCAAGTCCATGGAGTGGCACAGTGTGATTGAGAGGTGAGAACTTAGCGGATTGACAGAGAGTGGGTAGAGACTGTCTTGTGGTCAGTTTCAGACAGCCTGTGGCCACAGCTCCTTGGTCAGCAGCAGGCCCTGTTGAATGGGAACTCTGGGCAGGCACTGGGAGGGAGGCCTGAGGTGCGGCTCCTGGAGCCTCACAGCTGCTGCTCTGTCCTACAGCTACAACCTGTCCTGCCACTGAGCCCCCATCTTAGGAGGCCAGCCACACGCTCAAGGCCAAGAAGACCAGGCCATGAAGAATCTCAGGTCCACTGAGTGCCCGGGTGGCAGGGGCAGAAGGCCTCAGGGCTCAGTGAAGTTTGGGCTGAGCATGGGCTCTGGGAGTCAGACAGCTGCACTGGGCTCTCAGCTCCACCATGACCAGCCCTGTGACTGGAGGAGGGGACTCACTGCTGTAGTATTTGGGCATCATTTTCATAAATTTATTGTGTTCATCCAATCATTTTTTTCTTAATCTATCTTTCTCTATAATCACCATGTACTAATGATCGCTGTTAGTGATTGTGTTCAAATGAATAAACTTGTTATATAGTGTGTATTATACTTCCTCATGATTTCTTCACTATACTGTATGACCCCACTCATACATGGTACTTAGAGTAGTTAAGTTGACAAAAATACAAAGTAGAAGACTGGTTCCCAGGGCTACAGGAAAGTAGGTGTGGTGTGTAATAGGTACAAAGTTTGAGTTTTGCAAAAACACTCCCTATAAATGCGGAGGATGCTCGTAAAACAGTGTGAATGTACTTAATTCCTTTGACCTGCATACTTAAAAATTGTTAAAATGAAAAAAAAAATTGTTGGCTGGGCGCAGTGGCTCACACCTGTAATCCCAGCACTTTGGGAGGCGGAGGTAGGTGGATCACCTGAGGTCAGGAGTTTGAGATCAGCCTGGCCAACATGGTGAAGTCCTGTATCTACTAAAAGTACAAAAATTAGCCAGGCATGGTGCTGCATGCCTCTAATCCCAGCTACTCAGGAGGCTGAGGCAGGAGAATTGCTTGAACTCGGGAGGTGGGGGTTGCAGTGAACCAAGACTGCACCACTGCACTCCAGCCTAAGCAACAGAGTGAGACTCCACTTCAAAAAAAAACAAAAAACAAAAAACAAAAAACAAAGTACAGACTATAGCTATCTGCAATAGCATGAATGAATATCACAAATATCATGTTGTATAAAAGAAATTAGACGTAAATGTATACATACTATATAATTTGAAAAATCCAATAAGCAGACAAAACTGAGGTCCTGGCTTTCAGTAATACCAGATTAGCTTGTTGAATTAACACAGATTATAATGATGACACCAGCATAACATATTATATATTGTTACAGTAAGAACTGAATGGGGATTTCAGCTGTGCCCACTGTAGGGGAGATAGGTATTGATGTTTGAATCCAGCCCAATTAACACCTGTTGTAAAAAATAACACTGCTGTTAAAGGTACACAACAGAAATGAGCGTCTCTATAATGATTCTTTACAGTTTTAGTGCACAACTTTAAAATTCATGATATGTGTGAAGAAACACGAAAATAGAATCCATATACAATTTAAAAAGCAGGCAGTAGAAATGATCCTAAGATATTCAAGGTGTTCTAATTCAGGATGTTTAAAGGCAGCTATTATTAGTCTGTTCATGGGGGTAAAGGAAAATATTCTAACAGTGAAGAGATGTGGAACCTCAGCAAAGAAATGGAAATTATGAAACAATAGGAAGATAAGGAAATTTGAAAAATACTTTTGAGCTTATTCAAAGATTAGAAACAGAAGACAGAGCAATAGCAATTGCCCATTCTGAATAAAAGAGTGAAAAAGCTTAAAGAAAATGAAGAGTCTAGAGACCTGTAGAGTGATTGAGTCCAAGTTGGAGAGGGGCAGAAAATTAAATGAGGTACAAAGTAAATCACCAACTAATAGCTGAAAACTTCCAAAACTGGTCAACCTCCCCCCAATTTTATACCCAACATGTCAACAAACCTCTCCAAAAAATACAAATAAAACCATACCAAAGCCATATTGTGATTTAGGAGACTGGCAGGGCAGAGCTTTCTATTGACTTGCTGTGATTTCTAATTTTAACTACTTAGAAGAATGAAAAATAGGTTCTCCTTAGAGTTTCCTTTTTTTTTTCTTTCTTGGAGAAAATTTGACTTAGCCACAGATGACTGACAATTATTAAAGGCAGATGACTTTCCAGATTTCTCTTAAATTTCCAGCGTCTTACGTTGAAAATTATTTGAATTTGTTCCTTCCAAATCTTGCAGTAATACTGATGCTTCAGAAAGATGTTTCATGGAGACTCTGCTCTTGTGCATCCATCCTGCACGGAGCTGAGGCTGTGCCTCCTCTAGTTTCATTAGCATGTAGTCGTGGGGTACCGCGAGTTAATCTGAAAAACTAAGTGTTAAAATGGATTCAGGCCAGGCGCAGTGGCTCACGCCTGTAATCCCAGCACTTTGGGTGACTAAGGCGGACAGATCACTTGAGGTCAGGCGTTCCAGACCAGCCTGGCCCACATGGTAAAACCCAATCTCTACTAAAAAATGCAAAAATTAGCCGGGCGTGGTGCTGGGTGCCTGTAATTTCAGCTCTTCGGGAGGCTGAGGCAGGAGAATCGCTTGAACCTGAGAGGCGGAGGTTGCAGTGAGCCCAGATGGAGTCATTGCACTCCAGCCTGGGCTACAAAGCAAGACTCTGTCTCAGAAAAAGAAAAGAAAAATGGATTCAAAAAATTATCACTGTTAAGTTCCACCAGCAAATTATTAAACGTGGTTCCAAAGGGATATTTAAAAAGGGAAATTAAAATTGTTTCCAAGAAAGCCCTATTCACAGCAGCAACGCAGACACTGTTCATGACTTCACCACACAAACTTCCCTCATGTGTTGGGAGGGACCAAGGGGCTCTCTGGTTCTGCACCTGCATTAATTATGGCCTGGAGGTCCACAGTAGGACCCTAAGGGCTAGTAATCAGCCTGGGTCGGGGGCAGAGAAGTGGTGGATGTGGCTCCCAAAGTGGCTTAGGGGCTTCTTTCCCTGTGGCTGTTTCCTGACTGGATACAGCAAGGTCAGGCCTTTCAGTGTGACGTTTGCTACTCTTTTATTAGAGTGGCAGGAGCGTCCCTGTGCCAGGCCTGACCCAGGTGTGGGCCTTGCAGCCAGCTCGGGGTCCAAGGGGCACTCCTGGGGTGCAAAGGAGGATTTGTGCCAACCCAGAGGATGGAGGAAACGACGGTTTTGAAAAGGCAAGTGCCAGGTTATTAGGGCTCGCTTATATCCATTTCTGGCAGTGAACTGACAGTTTCAGACACTCAGGAGGGAGCTTCCCGCTTGGGATCCCAAAAAGTCCTAGAAGTGTCAGACATCTTGCCATTAACGCCATTCCTACGCAGGGACCACACTGCGCATGTCCGAAGAGGCGTGTCAGGGACGGAGCGAGGGTAAGGGGCGGTGCCGAGGATAGAGGCGGGGCGAGGTAAAGGGGCGGTGCTGAGGGGAGAGGCCGGGCCAAGGGAAGAAGGTCGGCGCAAAGGGGCGGGGCCGAGGGAAGGGGCGGGGCGAGTCCAGCTTCAGGAAGAGTAACGTTACTATGGCAACCCTGACAGGTTTGTGAGGAGTCCCGGGTCCCCTGCTGCTCCGTGAGAAATCAAACTTCTGGCACTGACAAAGCATGAAGCCAGCATTTTAGGAAGAGGTAGTGGCATAACTACAAGGTAGGATGCCACTGCCCTTGGCATCCTACTGGTCCGACTGTCGCCTGGCAGGCAGGAGAGGCTTGGGAACAGCCAGGCTCCCCTTGACATGGCAGTACTGCTCTGGACGCGGGGAGGTGTGGATTGGTGGGTGGGAGCTACGCCTGGCACACTGGGAGTTGTCGTCTTTGATTAGCTTCCAGTTTCTTAATCGCAGGGCGACCGGATTACAATCCCAGCCAGTATGAACATGAGGCGGCGCGCAGTCCTGAAGAGGGAAGCCGGGCTCTGCTGACCTCGCTGTGCATGCTGGGAGTTGTCGTCTCTTCACTACTCCGGCCCCTTGTTTCAGGCGCTTCGGGACTACAATCCCAGCATAACCCAGGCTCGGGGACCGGGCGCAGTTCTCCGGCGAAGAGCTGGGCGGCGAGCGCCTGGCTAGGCAGGCTGGAAACCGTGGCTCTTAACGGTTCCCCACCGGTTGGTGGCAAGGCGGCTGAACTAGAATCCCAGCAGGCGACATGCGAGGAGGCGGGCAGCCAGGGGGGTTGGAAAAGGCAGTGTGGACCTCGCCGCTTCCACAACTATGCTGGTCTACTGATCGCGTGCACCTCCTTGCCAAGGAAAGTGAGTCCGGAGAGGGACAGGAGGCGCAGGTCCGGGCTGGGTAGTGAGGAAGGCGTGACGCCGCGATATGCACCTCGCCCTTGTCCAACTCGGACGGATGTGGTCCTCACCCTACTTCCCGCTGCTCAGCTGGGTTCCCTCTCTCATGTGCACCCGGGGTCTTTCCTGGGCATCGCGCCTCCTGCAGCCCAGAGAGCCTCCTGCTTTTCTAAACTGCTGTGGGAACTGGCCTCAGGTCTGGGAGCTGTCCATTGTGCCGCCGCCCTCTTTTCTGTCCAGCCAGAGCGCGGTTCCACCCTCTGGGGAGAAATACGCCGCCTGGCCCACCAGTGCACAAGTTCAGAGCTTTGCATGGGGTGACATGGCCTGTGGCTTCGTGAAAATGTCACCCTCACCAGCGCCTTGTGGATGTTGAGGGGGCAGGGAGGGCCACTATTGGCTTACCCAGGAGATGCTAAAAGCAGAGGAGAAAATCTGAATTCCCAGGCGTGTGTCTCTGGTGCACCATTTCTCACCAACCCATTTGGTGGAAAGTCCCCCAAATAACTACCTAAAGATTAGGATGCTTTAGGCATTTTACACGTCATATCATTGGCCTCGTCTCAACAGATGCCTTATTGGCCAGTGTCTCAAACACAGATGGCAATCCTCAGGAACAGGTGGTGCTTCAGCTTTGTGGGAGCAACTTTCAAGGTGTGGACCACTTGGGGAGTCTTTGTAACTCCTCAGGCTTCACATCTTTGCTTTGAATGGAAAGTTCATTATCCCCAACACTCGCGGAGGTACCTTCACTCTCTCGGGCTGATCTGTTGACTTTTTCTGCCTAGACAATGGAAACTTCTGAGAGTACTTCTAGTTTCGTGTATCTTCCTAATAATTGATGTCCCTAATTTCCATACGTCCCCAGGGACAGTTCCTTTGATTCTGGAATGGCGCCAGCTTTTATGTCTAATCCGTAAAAACCAAGGTGTTAATTTACATGAAAATAAGACCTTGTTCATATACATTACAATAGGCTTCATTTGTGATTTCTGAATGTGGATTACTATTAAAAAAACCCTAAAAACCCTGGTCATGGATATTAGACACTGTTATTGTACTTTGTGAGGAATTTTACTCCTTCAGGATTAATTGCACACAGGCTCATCAGCACCTTTGTAAATAAAGGAACAAGAACCATGTGGTATATATGGATGTGGCGAGATGAGGAAGTATAGGGAGACCACAGCGCAGCGATTCTTCTCTTGTTTTCAGTAGAGTCTGTGGGGTCGAGTACCTGCGTTCCTCCCCCATCCCTAAATATTCTCATTCTACTCCTGACTGTTCCCTCGTTAGGTGGGCGTTTCTAAATATGCTTGTCCGCAATAGTTGGTGGGGATGTTGTAACGTGAGGACATCCACCATCCATCACCTTAAAGATAAATGGAGAGGATTTTGTGGTGTGTGTTCAAGAGGCACTGCTGTTGGGTGTGTTGCTGCCAAAACACGTGATCTCAGCTGTCCCCAGCAGCTGTCTCAGAAGATTGGTCCTGACGCAGCCACAGCTGCTGTTCACAGAACCAGGAGCTCTTTGCAGTTTAGTGTATTCTGCTGAGATTTATGGCTCCGACCCTCCTCGGCTCTGCCATTCCTGGTAGTATCTGCTCAGTTGCCTGGTTTGCTCCAGTGTTTCCTGGGACCCTGTTGTATAACTGCATTTCAGAGGGTCTTAAGGGATTCTACCCTCAATACACCAGTCACTCTACACTGGCCATGCACTTAGCCTCTTGGGGCCCTGCGTGTGTCCTCTTCAGTGGAGCTGTGAAGAGTTCTAGTTAGGGATAGATCTCATTCTTACATGACTCAGGCTGCTTAGAAAGCTGATCATCTTGTCTTTGGACACATGGACATTGTTCCTTTTGTGTATTTTGAAGTACGATGTGTGTGCGTGTTTTTTTTTTTTTTTTTAAACAACGTGGACCCTTGCATTAATAGTCACTTTTAAATATCTTTGTGAATTTAACTCTGGCAACAACTTGATGAAGTTGACATGCGATCCCCATTTTATAGGTGATGAAACTGACACTTGGAGAGGTAGAGTAGCTTTATTTTCTTCACACAAGCTGTTGATGAATTTCAAGTCTCAACCTAGAAGTCTTCCTCTAAGGTATGATCATGACATATTCTACTTTGTTTCTCTGCCAGCATCCCAAAGGGGTCCACATCTCATTAGGACTCCATTTTCTTCTTAATGACAGGAAACTTGCAGAAACAGGCCTTTGGTTGGGGAGAGGACTTGCTGGCACTTGGCCTTCCCTGTCCTCTGCCTTCCCCTTGTCAGGGTGTAGGTGATTTGAGGGAGCTGGAGGAACAGTAGATCCTGACCAGCCCTTACCTGGAATGCTTGTTGTTATGTAAAGATAACACCCTCTCACTTTTTTAGGTGTGATTTTTTTGTTGTTCTAATTATTCCTCTGGGCTTTCTATTCTAGATTCGTGCTGTGCACTAACATGCAATACAAATACTGATAAAAATAAAACTATTGCCCTCCTACCAAATGGTAACAGTGCTTACATTTTTCCTCCTTTTCTAATTATAAAAGAAATGCATGCTGTTTTAAGAATGTCAGATCATAGTGACTTTATGTAGTGAAAATCTCCCATGTCTTCCTCTTTGTTCCAAACTCACTCCCTTCTTAGAAGGAATTATTATAGCTTGGGGTGTATTTTTCTGGATGTTTTCTGTAAATTTATAAATACATATAAAGTTGGCCAGGTGCAGTGGCTCACGCCTGTAATCCTAACACTTTGGGAGGCTGAGTAGGGAGAATCACTTGAGCTCAGGAAGCTGAGGCTGCAGTGAGTTGTGATCATGCCATTGCACTCTTATCTGGGTGACAGAGTGAGACCCTGCCTCCAAAAAAAAAAAAAAAGATAAATACCTGTACAATTTTTGAACACATTACATCATACTATATTGTTTTTTATTTTGCTATTTCACAAGAAATATATCAGTTACGTTATTCCATATCAGTGCATGAGATTCTAACTCTCTATTTTTTTTTTTTTTTTTTTTTTTTTTTTTGAGATGAAATCTTGCTCTGTCACCTAGGCTGGAGTGCAATAGCACGATCTCAGCTCATTGCAACCTCCACCTCCTGGATTCAAGTGATTCTTCTGCCTCAGCCACCCAAATAGCTGGGATTACAGGCGTGTGCCACCATGCCTGTATTTTTAGTAGAGACGAGGTTTCACCATGTTGGTCAGGCTGGTCTTGAACTCTTGACCTCAAGTGATCCTCCCGTCTCAGTCTCCCAAAGTGTTGGGATTACAGGCGTGAGCCACAGCACCTGGCCTCTATTTTTAATGTCTCAAATATATTCCAAAGAATGAGTATACAAGACTTGTTTCACTGTTTTTTCTTTGATAGAAACTTAGATTATTTCTAGTTTCATCGTTATTAAAAAATGCAGCGATAAGATTCCTTTACATAATTTATTACACTGATAACTAACTGTTCAGTTTATCTTGCCTTCTTTTAGTCAGAGAATATGTCATGAGTTTAATATTTATTTTATGATTTGATTCTTAGGGAAATTAATGTTATGACTGGATAAAGACAATTGTGAAGAAACTGCGTTTTGAGGTTGTCTATCTCTGTATTCTGATGGAAAAGCATGGAGTTCAGAAGCATTGCTCGCTCCTTCAGTTTCTAACAAATCCGTGTTCTCATAGCAATTTAAATTTAAATGTTTGAATTGCTTCTCCTTCCCTGGTTCAGAATAAGCATGTTGTTTTTTTGTTTGTGAAACTTCTGACTCCGGGTTTTTTTCACTTGGGCTTTAGAGAGGATAACTCCCATATTGCTGTTGTATCTATTTCTCTTCAGCATCTGGCTGTGTGTGATAAAGATCATAGAATTAGACCTGGTCCTGTATGTATTTTGGGACCAAAAATTCAAAGTAATCAACTCAAGATAGGAGTCTCCAACTTTGATTCTTAATAAAAGATATCCTTTGATTTCCCTAAATCTTTATGATTCCTAGAAGAAATTCACCCATGGATGAAGCATGTGGCTGAAGAAATTCACCCGTGGGTGAAGCATGTTGTTCTGTTGAATAATGTTTTGTTGGGGATTTCCACATCAAGTTTCATGAGGCATACTGTTTTACTGGGTTTTGTTTTTTTTTTTTTTTTTGGTACTG